>NC_036638.1:3008187-3172669 GCF_002806865.2 Cucurbita pepo subsp. pepo
TATATATATATATATATATATATATATATATATATATATATATATATATATATATATATATATATATATATATATATATTTCTGATTTAAAGTTTAATATTCTAAAGCATAATTCCACCATAAGAGAGAATCGAAATCATGATTTAATGGAATTGGAAGGTTCATCAATCTTTTTCCCCATTATTATGAATATATTCTTTTTGCCAATTCATATACTTAATTATCTTTATTTTATTTTATTTTTTAAAGGCTATTTTACATTGCTGTTGGGGAATTATTCTCTTGATTTTCAACTAAAAATGTTAATTAATTGTCTATTAAAAAAATAAAAAACTTAATAAAGTAATTAATGATTTATAAAATATTTTAAAAACCATTCCCATCTAAATGAATAATATCTTTTTTAACTTTGTAATCTTTTTTTTTTTTTTTTTTTTATAANTTTGATTCTTTGAGTAAAAACTAAGACATCTTTTCTCAATTTAAAAGCCAAAAAGTACTTTTAAAATTCATTATAGGAACCGAACTGAACTAAACCGAATAATTTGTTAGAAATGTCGAGCCTAAGGGGCCAACCACCTCGAGAGCCAATTTGGGATGACACCCTTGAGGCTAATCACCATGGGTCGGCCACGAACCTTGAAGATCCACCTTTGGTTCAAAAGCTACGTTTAGGAGAGAATAATAAGAGATCAACTCGGCCAAACCGTCGAGTTCAAGGTTAGGAATCAAACGATTAGACTCAGTATTAAATCCGAAACTATGAATCTTATTCAACCAAGATCATGTTTTTTTTCTTCTAAGTAACAGCCTTACAGCACAGACATTCATTCAATGAGGCAATTAACAACACAAAGAGAAGAAAAACAATAAATGAGTTCAGTTGATAAAGAGAAACAGAAGGGCTTACTCCAATTAAAGAAATAAAGAAAGAAATAAAGAAAAAACTAAATCAACTCTATACATGATCTTATATGTTACAGAATGTGCATTTTGGATCACTAAAAGCAGCTCCAATATTCATGGAAGACTATCCATTTCAGATTCTAAATCCCAAACCTGACCACTTTTTCGTTGTCTCTTTCTTTGTCTTCCTTGAGCTCGGGTCGATGAGGTTCTCCAAAGACTTTGCTTTCCGGTTTCGGGTTCGGCCTGCTTCCTTCAGTAGCTCAGCCAGTCTCCTCTTTTCATCTTCAAAGTCGGGATTTGCAATTCCGAGCTTTTCTTCTCTCAACTTGAGAACAGATTCCAATATTTCAATAGCATCGTCGACTCTGCAATAGATTCATAAGAAACTATTAGATAAAGTTTTAACCGTTCAAACCCACCGCTAGCACGTATTATCTTTTTTGGGTTTTCCCTTTCGAGCTTCCCTTCAAGGTTTCTAAAACACGCTAGGAAGAGGTTTTCAAATCCTTATAAAGAATGTTTTGTTCTCTTCCCCACTTATGTGAGATCTCACAATCCACCCCCCTTCTGAGCCCAGCATCCTCGTTGGCACTCGTTCCCTCCTCCAATCGAGGTGCGTCCCCCCAATCCACCCCCTTCGGAGCCCAGCATCCTTACTGGCACACTGCCTCGTGTGTGTTGATACCATTAGTAACCACCCAAACCCACCCTGAGCAGATATTGTCCTATTTGGGTTTTCCCTTTCGGGCTTCCCCTCAAGGTTTCTAAAACGTGTCAACTAGACAAAGGTTTCCACACCCTTATAAAGAATGCTTCGTTCTCCTCCCCAACCAATGTGGGATCTCACAATATTAATACCCGAGATAGTATATTCCCCATTGCTTTAACATACGACTTCAAAGATATTTGAATTTATAACTTGACCTTCAACCAGGCCAAGCCAGGCGGTTGAGCTCCGGGCGAGCTATACCAAACCGAATAGGTAGTGGCAAGAAAATAGTTAAAATAATTTGAAGTACCTGCCCATAGCATCATAAGTTGCAGCAAGGTTGCTATAAACTCCAATGGTATCTTGATGACAATTGCCACACTCCTGCTCCAATATTCCTCTTGCTTCTTCAAACAACTCAGCAGCCTCATCTATCTTGAACAACTGCACACAAGCTAACCCCATTTGGTTCAAAACAACCCCGAAGAACGCAGATTTTCTCTCCCCGGTGGTTCTAAGTTTCGATATCGAACTCTCGAAAGCGCTCCTCGCATCCTCGTATCGTCCAACCATGTAGAACATCACTCCCATTCGTGCTTCTATCCCAGCAATCGTGCTTTGCTGTCCCGGTTTATCCTCCAACATCTTCATTGCCTTTTGTAAGAGCTTCAACGCCTCCTCAGGCTCGTCAACAGACTCGTAAATCGCTGAAATTTCTGTTAATCCACCAGCAATTTCTTCGGGTGAAGTTCCCGGTACAGGCTTTGAGTATATCCTCATTGCATTTTCGCAATACGATTTCGACTCCCGGAGCTTTCCAGTCCGGTGATAAAGGTCAGCAAGGCGTATGAAAACAGAGGCAACCAGAGGATGGTTGTCACCCTTAGATGCTTTGAATACAGTGAGCGCCTTCTGATACGAGAAAACTGCCTCGTCAAAACGACATAGAGACATGTAAATATTTCCAATGCTGACATCAATGGCAGCAACCTCACTGTCTTGTCCATTTGCAATCATCGCCATACTAGCCAGGACGAGGTGCTCAAGCGCCGCTTCATAATCACATTTTGCCTCACAAATAAGCGCCATCAGTCGACGGTCAGCTGCTTCTTCAAGCGACGCAGGCTCACTATGCGCATGATGAATCTCGAGAGTTTTCTTGCACAATTCTTCCGCCCGATCAAATTGCATTGCTTGAACGTGTGCCTCTGATAAATACCTACATATAACATGACATTCTCCATGGTTATTCTCAACGGCTATTCACATTAACTCGATCCACAAACAACCATTCTTCCGAACTATGAACCGAGATAAAACTCCGAACAATAACGGGTATTCACTCGATTAACAGGACATCAAACAAATACAAGTTATGAAACACGCAAAAAACCAGTCATCGATTCGTCTCTAGGCCAATATAATCGCAAACAAATAGTTAGTTCAGAGATCCACCTGAAACCTATACACAAAAAAACACATAATCTAACACAAAACCAGTGTCACACAGCTGAGGATTCATAGGGAAAGAAGCAAAAAGTTGTCTCTTTTTAACGGTAAAGTCACATCATCAGCAGATCAAGCACAATCTCAAAATTAACCTTAAACTCTTCCAAAATTAACCTTAAACTCTCCAAAATTAACCTTAAACTCTCCAAAATTAACCTTAAAACTCTCCAAAATTCACCTTAAACTCTACAAAATTAACCTTAAACTCTTCAAAATCCAGCTCAAATGCCACAAATTCCCACAATTTTGGAAAGACAAATCTGCATCTAATATAAGAACAGAAGAAACCAAACCTGCAAGTCTCCCCAACTCTGGGATCCGTCTCACCCAAGGCTTCGATCTGAATCTTCAAGCCCTCTTCATAGCAACCAATGGAGCGCTCGATCTGACCCAGCATCGAATACGTATCACCCAGCTGCATATGACCGGAAAAAGCTGCAAGGGCATGATCCGGCCCTCTCCCAATCTGAGGGACTTGAATCGCCTGTTCCAAAACCGGCACCGCCTCCTCAAACCGACCCAAGCTGCAATAAATAGCGGCTAGAACATGAAGACTCATGGCTAGGTCCAGACTCGGTTCACCATCAACGGCGCACCGTTCGAATGACTTCGATGCTCGGATCGCGTAATCTAAAGCTTTGATCGGGCCATCACCGGATGCGATGGTATCCCGAGCGAGCTTAAGTAGAAAAGGACCAAGATCGGGGTTGTCCAGAGAAGAATCCGGCGGAAACAGAGCCGCTGTCGGACTCTCAGGTTGAAGCTTCTTCTTCCCGTTCGGCGAAGGCTTAGATCGGGAAGGAGAAGGAGAGGGCTGTTTCTTTGTTAGAGGAGATGGGGGTCGATGACTCGTGGCCGGCGGCGTGTCGGGAACTGAAATCCGGAGCGGCGGAGCATCCGGCGGGGTTTTGACGGAGACTAAACCGGGCATGGCGGCGGAAAAAACAGGGGAAGTGGAATTGGAAGCGGAATTGAAGAGGGTTTATCTTAGATTTGGGGAAATGGGGATTGGTAATAGAGATCAAAGGATGGAACAGCCCACCTCGCTGAACCAAATTAAGATGAACAATTTGGGAGTGGGAGTTTGAAGGTGAAGCTGCAGTAGATCAGATGTCAATGACTGTCCTGGCTGTCACAACTCGGGCTGTCGGTCTGCTCCAGTGAGGGAGAGAACCAGACAAAGTAGGTTAGGAGGGTAAAATCGTAATTTCATCTTACTTATCTTTATTCTTTACCTTACGTTCTCATAAATTATTTCCGTTTTTTTCTTCGGGTTGAATAATTCATTTCTTAGATTTTAAATAAACGTAAGTTTCTAACTTCAATTTATATAATTCAACCAAAAATAAATTCAAATAATTATTTTTCTTTATTAGGGTTAGATATTCGTGCATTACTTTCAAAATGTGACATTTTTCTTTGGTCGATGTAAATAATATTAACCCATTTAATCGAGCTCTTGAAGACTTTGCCCTAACGGATGGAAATTAACATCGAATCTGTGATATCCCACATTGGTTGGGGACGAGAACAAAACACTATTGATAAAGGTGGGAAACCTTCCCCTAGTAGACCCGTTTTAAAGCCTTGACAGGAAGCCCAAAAGGAAAAGCCTAGAGCGGACAATATCTGCTAGCGGTGAATCTAGGTCATTACAAATGGTATCAGAGTTAGACACCGGACGATGTGTCAGCTTTCTCGAGTGCCAGCGAGGACGCTGGGCCTCGAAGGGGGGTGGATTGTGACCTCCCACATTGGTTGGGGAGGAGAACAAAACATCATTTATAAGGGTGTGGAAACCTTCCCTAGCAGACACGTTTTAAAGCCTTGAGGGGAAGCTCAAACAAGACAATATAAGGGTATGGAAACCTTCCCTAGCAGACACGTTTTAAAGCCTTGAGGGGAAGCTCAAGGGTCGTTACAGAATCAGTACAGTTTAGTCTCACTTATCATAGCGTCTCGTGATATTAAATGAGTAATTATCACGATATAATACATGTCGTTCATATTCATACACGAGATCTCATAATAGATTTTTTCATCACAATTGCATACATTATATATCATCAATCAATCAACGTTTAGGATTAAATTAGATGTTGAAAATTTACTTAGAAAAGCCACGAAGAATTTATCAAAGAAATTTTTGACTCAAAGTTGTTTTTCGACCTCGTATGGACAGTCCAAACTAGCAATATTTTTTTCAAGCCTTAATTTAACCGACCGAAATCCTCCATAACAAGATTCGAAACTCGACCCAAGAATTTTAGTCGAATAGATAATGATTTAAAACGATCGTTACCCATGTAAACTCACCGAAATGGGCTCGACCCCTTACTGTACGATGCTCTAAATTGCTTAAACTTTTGAGATTAGACACCGGATCGGAGTGGGTAATCCAATCGACACTATCATACTCACTCTTAAATGTAATAGACGTTATCATACCAATCAATACGAGTCATTATTAATACACAACATTTTTCACATTCACACGAGACATCCTTATATATATATATTACATAGCAAATACCACTCTTATTTTCCACACTATCTTACACACTCCATAATTATATTTTGAAACCCTAATTTCAGCATCACTTAGGCTCTTCCTCCAGGGTTCCCAACCCTTGGCTCATGCCTTGGGTTATGGCTTGGGCTTGCATAGTCTAACAATTCCTCTGCTCCCAAAAGCTTCCTTATACCTTTCATTTCAATTATCACCTGCAATTTGAAAGTGGATATCGATCATCATTTTGACTCGTAACAAAAATATCTATTTGTTTTCGAGGGTTTATCACTGAATTTGAGCTATCGATATCAGTACTAGTGTTTTCCACTCTCGGGTCTATAATTTATATAAACACAAACACAATTTTAAGGGATGTGTCGGGTGAAAGTTTGGGTGAGACTCGGTTTGGTTTAAGATTTCACATTTTGTTTACTCTATTCGAGATCGATGAAATTTATGGATTTTTCAATGGTCGTTCATCCAGGTTTTTAAACTTACACTTCAAATGCATAGTTTTTCTATACACTTCGAGTCTTAACGTTGTCTAGGATAAGATGTCGATCCCATGCCCTAAACGTTCATTAAGTTCCAACTTAATTAGAAAGTTGATATATCATGTTTTCAAGGGTTTATCACTAAATTTGAGCCATCGGTATCAATATCAGGGTTTTCCGCTATTGGGTCTATAGTTTATAAAAACACAAATAAATTTTAAAAGATGTGTCGGGTCTAGAGTCAATTTGGGTTAAGATTTCAAATTTTGTTTACCCTATCCATGTTCGATGAAATTCATGGATTTTCCAATGGTAGTTCAGCTCGGTTCTCAAACTTACACATAAAACGTAAAATTTTTCTAAATTTGGACGTCTTAAATCATTCACTTATAAACTTAGAGTCGTATAAGTCTTAACGTTGTCTAGATAAGATGTCGATCTCATGCCCTAAACGTTCATAAAGTTAATATTTTGAACGTTTTTGAAACTTGAAGTTCCAACCTAATTAGGGTTTTCTCACCTGCCCACAAGGGTTTGGTAGCTTCAAACCTTCCTTCAACCTCAGGCCATCAGCATCCCCTACAAAAAAAAAAGAACACAAACCCTAATTTCCCTTTTAACGTTGAAAAATTCAGATCTAAACAAGAAATTAGCATAAAATTAAGAGAAACCCTAATCATAAATCATCCATGTGAAGTGAAAAAAGCACCTGAATTAGGGCATATGAAGATGAGGAAGATGAAAATGAAGGTCTTGAAAGTAGCCATGGACGCCATTGTTGAAGGATTAGAGGTGGATGAAGCTGGTGGTTAGGGTTACAAAGAATAGGGTTTTATATAAGAAGTAATCAAGGAAGATAATGGAGCCAAATTAGGAGAAGCTAATTAAGTGTCATCATGATAACCTCCATTAAAGCTTCATGTAATCATGCTTCAAATACTCTTACTTGTTATCCAATTTTTATTTATTTATTTATTTATTTTTGTTCGTTAACGTCGAGTTAAATAAGAAAATAATCTAAGCTCGATTAAACCATGGTAGTATTTATTTATTTTTATAAAAAAAATTATTTTTTCTCTTTGATATATTACATAATATGGTATTATTGATGTCGTCTAGGTCAAATATCTTATTTTTACTTAATTAATTAAAATTTTATTATTTCTAAGAAAGTCCAACGAGCAAAAATGAGTACATGTGAGTTACAGCTCGTCGCGAGTTCAAGGTGTACTAAGAATTTAAATATTTAATTTAAGAAAAATGAAACTCTGGAAAAAAAATACAATTTTAAAAAATTAAATAATAATTAAATGGAGCCTCAATAATTTTTTATAAAAAAAATTAATAAAATCATTTTTCAAAAAAAAAAATATTTGCAAGTTATGGTTTTTTATTTTTAAAAAAAGTTTGAAATTGAGGAATTTATTTTAAAATGGTATGATTAACTTAAATAATTGTAATTAGTTAATTAAAAAAGAGAGATAATATATCGATATTACACGTAGACATTTGGGCTAAAATTATATAAATTATATTATTTATCACAAGATAATTTTGTTTTTTGATAAAATTTAAATACGTGGCAAATATTTAATACAAATTAATTAATATTAATCCATTTACACGTGTGGGTTAGGCAGCGTTCCATTAAAATGGTTTAATCTTCAATTAGCAAAAAACCCTACACTTAAACATATGATTAACGTTTAATATTATTATAATTATACGAAGGGAGTTAGCTTTGTCGGCAAAGTTTATAGCAAAGGCCCCTCTACTATTCAAAAATACCATTTCTATCTTATCCCTAATTCTTGACATCTGTTAGCAATATTTCCCCTTCCCCGTCACATCACGTCCCGGGTCCTCTTTGTTTTAAGCTAAACACATTTAACTTTAACGTTTCAACGATTTAGCTACCGAAAATGAATGTGCACCTCTTCAGAGGTGATTTTTCTTATATCATCTGACCTTCTCTTGTCTACTTAGACCGTCTGAGGACCGACATCAGCCTACCCAAAACGAAATTGCTGGAGATACCCATTTGAAATTTAACTCAGATAGATGTCCAATTTCAGTAGATTGATTAGAGGGTCCTGTTGGTGTGCATCCTATAGGAATTGAACCTATAAGTTCGTCGGTTCTTGATATATGTAATAATGCTTCAAGATCACTCTCATTCTGATATGGGTTTGGTCCATTCAACTTCTTATTTACTCGGGCATTGTAATAATTACAAATTAGTCCTTTTTTCGTCCAAATTTTAGCTCGTAAGAATAAAATATGTATAAAAAATTAGAGTTATAGTTTGATAGCATGAGGGGAAATGATGTTGATTAGTTTAATGCAAAGGCATGAATGATTATGTCTCCTAAGTCCTATTCATAAAACATGAATAGCTTTATCCCTTCAAACACCAATTTGGTCTCTCTTTTTTATGTTTTTTTTTGTTGTTGTTGCACCTTTGAGTGTGGAGTTCGTACGGCCATGGCCTTTGCCATTCCCTTCAATGATGGTTAGCACTTGAAATCAATTAGAGCTTCACAAAAACTAAAGAAAAGGTCGAGTTGTCCGTTCGAGACTCGTCAAATAGCAATCATGTGTACGTCTAAAAATGAGTTCGAACGTGTTTTGTAAAAGTTCAACGGGTGCGAGAGTGAAAGAATTCAAACTTGTGACATCTCGAGCGAAAGTATATATCTTAACCAGATGAGTTAGGCTCAAGTTACGAGTTCAAACCTTTTACCTCTTGGAGTTAGGTGTTTATTATATTTCTAGCTTTAAACTTTGTCTTGGTTAGTAAATTAAGACACTGAGATCTCACATCGGTTGAAGAGAGGGATGAAGCATTCCTTATAAGTGCATGGAAACTTCTCCTTAACAAACACGTTTCAAAATCGTGAGGCTGACGACGATATGTAAGAGACAAAAATGGATAATATCTAATAGCGGTGAACTTGAGCTGTTACAAATGATATCAGAGCTAGACACCAGACAGTGTGCTAGTGAGAACGTTGAGCCCCCAAGAGAGTAGATTGTGAAGTCCCACATCAGTTGGAGAGGGGAACAAATCATAGCTGTTACAAATGGTATCAAAGCTAGACACGAGACGGTGTGCTAGCGAGAACATTGGGCCTCCAAGGGGAGTAGATTGTGAGATTCCATATCGATTGAAGAGGGGAACAAATCATTCATTGACGACGATACGTAACAGGTCAAAGCGAACAATATTTGCTAGCGGTGGACTAGTTCTCTAATACCCTTAATTTTAAAGTCTCTTGTTTCCTTCCACGTCATCTTTAAACTTGCATGCTTACTTTGATATTGATTAAGTTCATGATCCTACCTAACGAGATTTTATATATAGATCTACAAAAATTGATATTCATATCATGACCTCGACTACTTATAAAATTATTTAGTTTCGTACGAGAATTTATCTTCGTCATCATATACAATCAATTAGAGTATCATTCACGAGCAAACCGAGTATCTTGGAAATTGATTGTCGTGTTACACGTCATCATCCATCGTAATATAACATCAAGTTCAATGAAATATTCAAAAGGTGATCATATATTATTATTATTATTATTATAAAGGGTTGCAAATCCATACATACATCATATCATATATTTTTATTCATTGCATTAAACTTAAAAATTTACAGAAACTTTATAGTAACGCATTGAATATTAATTCATGGATTGAATCTTGCTCGACCTCCAGGGCTTCCCCTTCTTGGCTCGTGGCTTGGGTTAGCACCTGGTTCATGGTAGTCCATCAACGTTGCATCCATTCCCAAAACCTTTCTCATCACAATTCTCTGCACATTAACGTCCGAGTTTGAGCTAGTGATTGAAAATATATGTCTTAACTGATAGTTGTCTTACCTGACTGTAAGGGTTTGGTTTTTCGTTTAAACCTGGCTCGAGGGTCGGGCCATGAGCTCGTCCTGCAATGGAATGTGAGCCATTTAGATTGGGATTAATTATGAATTTGAAGTGATAATGGAAAGTACCTGAGGAAGGGGAAGTGAAGATGAGGAAGATGAAGATGATAGGCAGCATGGAAGCCATTGATGATGAAGGTGAAGAAGAACAAAGGGTATTTATAATGGAGCCAAAGGGGAGACTTTTGTAATCATGACAACCTCCATTAAGGCTTCTTTCATTGTAATGATTTTGATGATGTTGTGCCTGTTATCCACTACCTGGGAAAAGTCAAAAACATTCTTTTTTTTTTTTTTTTTTTTTTTTTTTTTTTTTTTTTTTTTTTTTTTTTNTTTAAATATTCTTGTTCTTCTGATGTTCACGGAGCGGGATAGAGACGTTCCTGCTCCATTTCAATCATTGTTCTGGTGAAATTCTCACTTGAAATTTGCATGGATCGTGATGGAGTTCTCTTGTCGAATTCGAAGGAATTAAGTTTTTGAAAGAATTACTGATTTGGAACCTGTGTTATCGAAGGGTTTTCTAAGATTATTTCTCGTATGTATCGCACTACTTTTTCTACAGTTTCAGACTCTCATGCCTGTTTAATGAAAACAGACTGGCTTTGGCTACCTTTCGCAACAAACAAAAGATCTCTTAATCACACCGTTTGTATGAACAAATAAAATTTAATTGAGTTAAATAAAATTGTCGAAAAAAATTATCAACTTGTCCCAACTCATCGTATTATTTATTTTTAATAATTTGAAACGACAATAATTGAAAAGTTAATAATTTAGGGATATGTATTATATACAAGGGTTGATGGACGTTTTAATTTAATTAAGGAAGCAAGTTCAATATTTAATTAGTGAATATAGTCTGTACCAATGATTCATGTTAAGGATTTTGATAGGGTTAGTTACACGTGTGTTAGGCATCATTCCATTAAAAGAAATAATCTCACTTTACAAACCCCATATTAACTTCCCATTTATGGTTAATTATTATAAACGTCCCATATCTAGAATTGAGATAAAAATTTACCATTTGGGTGACTCTTCGACTCCAATAACATGATCATATTATCTACTTGTTATTTTCATAAATTAATGCGGGTTGTTTTAACATATTTTATTATTGATCTAAAGATTAAGATTAAAATTATATATAGTTTTTGAATTTTATTTTCTAAATTTTATAACTAAAGTTGTTCATTTGGGGTGGTTCGTACCTAAATTGATTAGGAAAAAAATGATTGAAGATTCCAAATGCTAAGTTTGCTTCAATAAATGAAGCTTGTCTTGAAACGTACAACCAAATGGCCCAATGTTCTTCACAAAATATGCATATTTTGATACCACAAATGCCCAAACATCCTCTTTTCTCACACCCACCTTGTTGTGTGGGCACTTTTAGCCATCTATGCTATATTCATAATTAAAGTTGGAGCCTTTAGTTTTCTTCTCTAATCTTGGTTGTTTTCCCCCTAATAATGAAGGAATTGTTTGTATGTTCGAGTTACGAGTACTCAGAAGATCCAATACAATAATCCAAAGAATCTGATCAACCAAACTCAATTCGCAAAAGAGTAAAGAAGAGAGAATTGAAATTGATCGATGTTTGGCGAAAGTTCAGAAACACACAACACAGTTTATGGGTGACAACACGCTTCAAAAGTAGGTTCCATAGAACAAAGCAATACTGACCAGACACACAGCAAGTTCAAGATAGATGTCTTGATAAAAACAGAATCAAACTCAACAGAACAACGTAAGGGTGGGTGGGTGAGTAGGTGGGTGAGAAGGGTTTTCAGCTCTCAGAGCTGCAGCAAGATGTCTCTGCAGAGGAACCAGTTTCGTGTTGAAGACGCTTCATCTCGTCGTACGCCCACTCGAGACCAGGACAGTAGTGAAGTGGGGGATTGAATCTGCAGTCATTGATATCATCCGGCAAGAATGCTCCATTCTCCACAAGGAACTTAACCGCTTCCCTCCTCCTCTCTTTGGCTGCACTGTGCAGAGGTGTCCCTGTGGGGTTCATTCTCAACATAATGAATGTTTAGGCAATATACATGGCTAGAACATCTTATAAATTCTCTCTTTTTTTTAATATTTGCGAGCATCTAACCCAATTTGTCTGCACCTCGACAATTTTGGGACAACTATCTGGCTTTACTACATTTATTTGCAAGATAACTCGTGGAATATTAAATCCTAAGTAGGCGACTATCACAACTTTATTATTTACCTACACCAGTTAAAATCTCATGTATTCTTACCCAACCTATTGCTAATACTTAGGTACCTACAGAAAAAGAAATTTTGGTTGTTTATCGTCTTGTTCAAAGAAAAACAAGATCGATGGTGCCAACAGTCTACACCTCCGTGGTGCAGGCTTGCTTGTGAACTCGAACAACATATACATGGAAAAACCCAGCCACCATAGCAGCACCAACACAATAATTACAAGATAACGCCAAGAATGTGGTGCAGGAGCCACAAAATGAAACTTTACCCAACAAGATTAAGTTAGACGCCCAAAAGCCAAGATTGTGGCGCAGGAGCAATAAAATGAACGTTTACCCAACATAATTAAGTTAAAAAGGCAGAATAGAAAGAATAAACAGAGGGCAAAAATAGGTTGCAGCTTCTATTCAAATAGCCATTGGGTTAATTCATACTTAATAGTACAAACTAGCAAAACTGTTTATGAATTGAATTAAATACTCCACTCCTCGAGATATTCTTTTCTCAACTTCAAACAGTCAATTTAGTAATTTATAATTACAGCTTAAAAATTAACTCACTGCTTGATTTGATGTTCCTAAATAAAAATGAGTTAATGTGGTTAAAATTGAAATCTACTCCCTGAGAACTACCCAACAGACAATTTCAGCAAATATGAATAAAAATGAATTCCAGTATATTTATTAAATTTGAAGGGTAATGAGTGGATAAAAGAGAGAATGATACTTACAGCCACAAGCACCTTTAGTTCTAGCATCAATGTTGGCACCACGTTCAAGCAATTCATCCATTACTTCAAGATGTCCACCCTCAGCAGCAAGGTGGAGGGGGGTCAACCCCTTTGATTTGGGGCCCCATGCTAATGCATTCACATCCATTCCATCGTTTAGCAGACGCTTCACCTGACCGACAAGGGGAGAATAATACCTTCAAGCAATTATATTTGCAAAAGAACATTCAAGAACAACTAAATGAATAACACGAACACCTATCAACTCAATAATAAACGAGCAAAGAAGTAATAGATTTATTCAGTCACCATCCTTTGTTCCAGGTTTTGGGTGGCCTTGGTTCCAATCCATTCTTGTTGCACTATTTTGGAAGAAGTTTGCTTACTTCTGAAACAACGGGAAGTTTACCTCAAAACCAAGGTTCTTGGCAGATGTATTGAAGATCTACTTAGAAACGAATACGAGTTTTTTGAGGTAGAAGGGTTTGGTCTGCTCCTCTTTCAAGGTCTCCGTTTGTGCCATTAGTTTTTGGTCATATTCCATAATTTTTTTCATCCTCAATAGTTGGAGCTCTTTCCTATCCTCTTCGGGTTGCTTCCCTTTTCCATGGACCGATATATTATTTTGGCCTTTTTGCATCCAAAAATGCGCGCACACGCAGAATAAAACAAAAACACAATAGGCATTCACAGGTCATAACTCAAAAATGATCAGAAACTACAACTAAACAACAACACTCCTAGAAAGAAATCAAAGGATAAAAGAGGCCTACAGAATTGAGGTTAGTAAACGCGATTATCCTCATAAGAAATAACCATGGAGTTAAAAAGTTCACTTGATATGCAACATTCCATTCAACATGCCAATATGTCCGACTATGATGACAGATCAAAGAAGGATTAACATCTATCTATCTTCTCTCAAGGCATGGTGGAAATCTCGCCAAAAAACAAAACGTCGTCGACATCACTATGCCAACATTCCAACTTACAAAAAGTTTCAACTGTATAATAGCATTTGTCACATATTTCCCCTTCCTTGTGGAACAATCTCACCGCACAAATAACGTCCAAATACTAAACTGAACAAGTCTATCAGTCTTTCAAAGTTTCAATGATAAAACGAAATTCTCTTCCCAATAAAATTAATGACAACAAAACTGTAAAGGCAATGAAAAGGGAAAAACATACAACAATTGAATCCAAAACTCACCTCTTTGAGGTCACCCTTCCGCGCACCAATGTGGAGTGAAGTCCATCCCCTGTCATCCGTATTAAACACATCATATCGGAAGGAACGCCTTCTCGAAAGGCTTCGACTAATCAAGCTCCTCTGTTCCTGAGGCATGTTCTTCCAATCCAAATCCAATTCGATCAACTCAAACAGCCTCGATCACTACAGTTCGTCAACCACAAAATACAAATAGAAATCTCTTCAATCGTCCTCGAAAATTTCTTATTGAAGTATGGTCTATAACAATAAACCCAGAACCCAAGAAGAAACAAGAATTACATGATTCTTAGGAAGAACAAAGTAAAATTAAAATTCTTAAAGAGGATTCGTGGGAAGAAACGAAAGCGAAGAGAATTAGCGAGAAGCAACAATGGAATGATGAGCGACACAGTAGGGTGCAAAGGGATTCAATCCAGGGCCAAATACACGAAGATTGTGAACGATTACGATGAAAGACATAAAGGGCTTGAAGATTGTAATCATAATTAATGCGAAACCCTTATCTATTGAATGATGAAACACGAGCGAAAATTTGAAGAACCGACAGATGGGGGTTCGGATTCCGAGTAGATATATGGTTGAAGGGGAAAATTGGCGCTAATTAGAGAAATCCTGGTTTGAATCGGACGGAACTGAGAGGAAACATGACAGACAAGAGCAGGAGTTGCCCAGATTCTCCAAACCCTAGAAGGAAAGGGATTTTTGAAAGACTCTCTGGACAGAAATAACAGAGCGATGGAAGCGAGAGAGAGAGAGAGATTGTTGAGGTAAAATTCTATTAGCGAATCTCAGCCTAATTTTCCCTTTCCTTACAGACTGCTCCTTTGCGAATAGGTGTACGAATGATCCAATTTGGGGTTAGGCCTTCTTTATTCGATTCAATCCAATCCTAACCAAATTTCACTCCATATATATCGTATGTATGTATAAATATATATATATATATATATATATATATATTAGGTAGGTATATGAAATATAAATATATATATGCACACACGCACATAAGATATATACATATACATACATATATAGATATACACATACATACGTGTGTGTATATATACACACGTAAGTACATATATATACATACATACATATATTTGCGTGCCTCGTGTCACAATCGTATTTTTACAGCAGCGGGATGACAATTGTGCGACACTTATTCTAACCTAGCAAACAAGTCGATCATGAGAGATTCGAACTTCGCAGACAATGTCAGCGTATGCTCGAGACTCAAATCACGTTTGTGAGAAATATTTTAGAAAACGTGAGCGAGGAAGTACGTTTAAAAACAATTTAAAATAAAAAAATATTATAAGCTAAAAGAAGTTAGACAACAATAAGGACTGTGATAGCATATAACCCGAGTAGGAAGAAGTGACCATTAGTTATATCCACCTACAGGACATTTTAGCCATGACTGGTGTAGACATGATTTTGATGAACAGTCATACACCCCATATAAGCATGTAAAAGGGGCTTAGAACGGACATGCGACCATGGACAACATGTTCTAGACAAGTATAACCGAAACATTCGACATGCAGCCATAGACAACACATCTTAGATGAATATGAACTGTGATACCTTGCATAGTTTTCGATTTAAAATATTTTAAAACTATTATTTTTTATTTTTAAAATTTTATTATTTTTTATTTTTCCTTAAGACAGGCAATTGAAAACATAGTTTGAAAAAGGAAGAAAAACAATGTCTTATCAAGTGATCAAAAGTCATAGGTGGACGAGTAAATTAAAAGATCGCCAAATTTCAACGATTCCTTTCCTTCTTTAAGAAGCAAGCCGGAAAAGGCCGATAATGGAATGAGGGCCTTCGTCAATCACAAATTTCCACCATTAAATTTCTCATCGGAGTTCGCCGATGTCACCGCCGTCCACTGTTTTCACTGAAGCCGAAGCTAGAGCCCTGCAATAGTATCAACCATGACCTCGAGCGCGATGGCGGCGACGGCTCAGCAACACCAGTGGAGCGAGGAGGAGACGAGGGAGTTCATCCGGATTCGAGCCGACCTAGAGAGGGACCTGACGGCGGTTTCCACCGGAGAAGGTGCGGCGGTGAAGAAGAAGACACTGTGGGACATGGCGAGTGCAAGGATGAGAGAGCGAGGGTTTTGGAGGACCGCCTATCAGTGCAAATGCAAGTGGAAGAATCTCCTCAGTCGCTACAAGGTTCGTCCAGTTTCCATTCCGTATTCATTTGAGGATTTTTTTTTTTTTAATCAGTCTGTTCTCCGTTATGTTTCTTTCAAGTGGGCTCCTCTGAATCTGGACTGTTCTTGCTTTGATATTTTGATTCTCATGGATTTCGATTGGGTTCAATTTTGCCATTTATGGTTGCAAATTCTTAAAGCTAAATCTGAGAAAGGTAGTAAAATGCTGATAATGTCTCGCAACATGCGGACGAGAAAATGACAAGATGTCATAAAGTCTTTATTCAAAATAGACACGTTTTGACCTTTCAAAACTCTAGCTGCCTGTAATTGCCTGTAAGAGGAGGTTTGGAGAAAATGGTTAGAATTGAAGGGTATTGCTAAGAGGTAGCTACCATTGTTTTTGGAGATTTGTCTCGCAAAATGGCTTTCTTCATTTCTAGGAGTACATATCAACTCAGACACGGTGGCAAAATTAGATATCTGTTGACTACTTGTACAAGATACATCATTCTACTTAATTTCCTAGGTGTATGTTTTGTCAAAGTGTGGTAATGCTTCCATTTCCAGTCTTGTTTCTGTCCAATCTTCTTGTCGAAGTGATAAGAGATTCTTGACTGTGCCTCCTCTAGAATCTAGAAAATCTGGCTGTTCTTAAGTTTTCTCTTATAGATCTTTCTTACACAATCTCTTAGTTACCTGTGAATGGTCAGCCTTTCAATTCTAATCTCTTAGTTACCCCAATGGATGAAAAGCCGAAGTTGATTCCAAAAGGCTTTCTGGTTAACATTTAATGGAATTTGGTTCTCAGATTTCATTCTGAACAAAGACCTGTCCACGAACCATAGCCAAAGACTGCATTGCGCTGCATTATCTTATCACCTTACCATAATGAATGTGTGGCCAGCAAGAAGTTGAAGGAGATAGCCACAGAATTATGGAAAAAACTAGAAGGCAGTGATACCTTCTCCTATATTTCTGATAGGCTGCATCATAGAGGGGATAAGCAGACTTCAGGCTTAGGTTTATTTAACTTGATATTGTTACAAGTGTTAAGTTACCAAGAGCTACATGCACCAGACAAAGAACTTGACTTTGTTTTGACACTTCAGCTTCGTGAAGATGCGGGATTCACATGATGGGAAGAGGGGTAGAAGTTAGAATTAGTAAGAAGGTGATTGAAGAGGGATTCCACATCGGTTGGAGAGGAGAACAAAGCATTCTTTATAAAACCTTGAGGGGAAGCCCGAAAGGGAAATTCCAAAGAGGACTATCTGCTAGCGGTGGCTTTGGCCGTTACAAATGGTATCAGAGTCAGACACCAGGCGATTTGCCAACGAGGAGGTTGAGCCCCGAAGGGGGGTGGGCATGAGGCGGTGTGCCAGTAAGGACACTGGGCCTCGAAGGGGGTAGATTGGGGAGTCTCACATTGTTTGAAGAAGGGAATGAGTGCCAGCAAGGATACTGAGTCTCGAAGGGGGGTGGATTGTCAGATCCCACATTGGTTGAGGAGGATAACAAAGCATTCTTTATAAGGGTGTGGAAACCTCTCCCTAGCAAACGTGTTTTAAAAACTTTGAGGGGAAGCTCGAAAGGGAAAACCCAAAAAGGACAATATCTGCTAGCAATGGGCTTGGACTGTTACAAATGGTATCAGAGCCAGAAATCGGGCGGTGTGCCATTGAGGACGTTGAGCTTCGAAGGAGTGTGGATTGTGAGATCCCACATCGAATGGAGAGGAGAACGAAGCGTTCTTTATAAGGGTGTGGAAACCTCTCCCTAGCAGAAGCGTTTTAAAAACCTTGAGGGGAAGCTCAGAAGGAAAAATCCAAAAATGACAATATCTGCTAGCAGTGAGCTTGAGTCGTTACATTAACATGTGGAAAAAAGTTCAAAGAAAACAATATCTGCTAGAAGTGAGCTTGGGCCGTTACATTAACATGTGGAAAAAAGCTCAAAGAGGACAATATCTGCTAGCAGTGATCTTGGGCCGTTACATTAACACGTGAAAAAAAACCAGATATATGTCATTCTAACTCTTGTTTTATCCATGAGATCAATGAGCTCCTATGATAAAAACAAGCGCAGTTAATTCAGGAAGTTTCTCGTTCACTAAAACCCATCTTAACTGAGCTTCCTGCTCTCTCTTTAAAGCACCTTCTTAAACTAAAGTTTCCAAACAAGAACTTGCAGTGCCATTACAGTTCAAACATCGAGTGTGGTCTACATTGCGAGTGAAAAATTAACCTGAACCCTTTCTTTATGTGGGAGGTTGGTCATAAGTGGCGAAACATTTAATTGCTTCCCATATATGCAGTAATTCTCGTTCATTAGTATTTGTAGAAAAGACATCTTTTACTTTTAGATCCGTTTCATGTAATTCCGACTAAACTCTTCATAGAATTGTAGTAATAACATAGCCTAGAATTAGTTTGACTTGTCAAGTCCAATTTTGGCCCCAAAACTCAATGAGCTAAAGATACCCCTAGAAGTTGAGGCAGTTGGCATTGTTTATGTTGTTTAATCACCGTCATATGCTTCTAATTTTATAATGGTTGTACAGGGGAAGGAGACAACCCATAAAGAGTTTGGCTGGCAATGCCCATTTTTTGAGGAAATCCGTGCAGTATTTGCCGTAAGGGAGAAAGCTATGCACCGATTGCTCCTTGAACCTGAAGCAGGTTCTAGTGCAACAAAGAAAAGAGGGAGGGAGAGAAGTTTAGAAGAATATTCAGATCTCAAAGAACTTGATGAAGAAGAAAGTGAGGAGGAGATCCCAACTCAAAGCAACTCACAGAAGGGAAAGGCTATAGGAACTCAGTACCCAGCAAAGTCTTTAAGAACGGCTGGTTCTAAACGTTCAAGTAGCTCGGTTAGTAATGAAATCCTAGAGTTGTTGAAGGGCTTCTTTCAGTGGCAGCAGAGGATGGAAATGGAATGGAGGGAAATACTTGAGAGACATTACAACAACCGACGAATGTTGGAGCAGGAATGGCGTGACTCGATGGAGAAGCTCGAGAGGGAGAGGTTAATGACTGAGAAAGCTTGGAGGGAAAGAGAAGAACAGAGAAAGAAAAGACAAGATATCCGTGCTCAAGGAATGGATGCTCTCTTAACAGACCTTTTAAACAAGCTCAACCGCGAAAATAATTTATGAGACGATGAGATAAAAAACGGTACTGATTCCCGAGAATGAGATATAGTTGAAGCAAAAAAGGAAGAATGTAGTTACAGCAACACTATTTTTGAAGGCATGGTAGATATAAAAAATTCAGATTTGTGGCTGATAGTACATATCACATATGCAATTTTTCACAAGTGTCTAGCCTGATTGTATGCATACAGAGATTGAACAGTTTTCTCCCAGGAATTTATAGCTCTTGGAAGAAAAAAGAATACATTGTTATGTACATTATCAGTATTGAAGAAAACCTATGAAGTTTAGCTTGAATTAAGAATCTTATTACTATGATCACCTTCCTATTCTCTTCTGTGATGATTAGCCTATTCATTTGTATCATTTTATGCTGGAAACAAGGCCATTTCTTTCAAGGATTCCATATTTTCTAAGGCACAGAGAAAATTAGACTGGGAATGTGGAATAAGCATGCTAGAGTTTGGTTTATTTTACAAGTGACGGAACAAATCATCATTCTTTCTAGTACATTTTAAGAACAATAAATATGAAGACAATACCAGCAACTTTCATTGATCTGAACATAAGAGAACTTCGAAATGCCTTCAATATGTAGTGGCACACATACTTCAACGTGCAAGCGACGATTCAGCCCGATTCTGATGGTGGCTTTTCCTTTGGATGTTTGGAGGCATAATGATCGCCCAATTGATTATGATTTGCTAGTTGTACCTGAGGTAAGAACAAGATTATTGAATTCATCTTGCAAGTACCAAAAGCAAGAAAAGTTTGTTCATATTATCATAATGCACAATGTATTATACTCGGAAACTTCAAAACAGAGAAATTTAGCTTCATTTTTCCTTCACTCTTCTACTCCCTCCTATGTCTAGTTCAACACTTATGGCCACATTGACTGTATGTTTCGTGATTTTCGCCCCCGAGAAAGAGATCAATTCACAAAGTTCTAGAAGAGAAATATGATAAACTTGGATTCTAGTATGTAATGTATATGAAGAGCAAGATGAATGGATTCTGCTCGAATCAACATTGAATTTGAGCAATGACTGAAGGACTATTTCCAGTCTTGTTTAGAATCAAGATCAAACAAAGCTTCACCTTAATCACGTACAAGGTACCTGTGAAAGCCCTGACCATGATGGATGCATGCACTCACAACCCAAAAGTCAAGCGAAAGATGCCCCTTTCTTCTTTTAAGCTGAATCAGATTATC
The DNA here is from genome assembly GCF_002806865.2 of Cucurbita pepo subsp. pepo. Taxonomy (NCBI): domain Eukaryota; kingdom Viridiplantae; phylum Streptophyta; class Magnoliopsida; order Cucurbitales; family Cucurbitaceae; genus Cucurbita; species Cucurbita pepo. The sequence goes on from NC_036638.1 coordinate 3,029,006, forward strand.
CGCTATGCTATATTAAGCTGCATTGTCTAAGATTCCGGATCTGGAACTACAGCCTTAGCCCGGGTGGAGACTAAAGACTTTGGATTTGAACAAGAAACTATGTTCCGCTTTAGGAAGGACCTTAACCTTAGCTTCAAGATCTCAATTTGCACCAACCAGGATTTTAGTTCTCACCAGGAGCCGATTACTCTTAAGGAGAAAGCGATGGAACAGAATAGTCGTTTATTTTTCTCTCCTGATCAATCCACACATGGAGAAGAATGAAAAATCAGGGTATTCCACTTCTTCCCAAGAACAAGATCAATCCACTTGCTGAACATAATAGTTTGTAGAGAACTGGGTAACATCCAAGACAAGCAATCACAAAGAAAAAATTTGAACTCAACAGACAAATTAGGAACCCAAATGAGAAGAGAAAAGAAATCGTCCTCTGAAGTTTTACCAATAGAGGTGTGATTTTGGACTTATAGAGTATCAAGTTCTTTTCTCCCAACAACATGAACTCGATCATAATCTGATACAACAAACACACGACTATACAGCATTTCTCACAACAAGACCTCTCAGGACAATATCAAGGCTACAACATAGCCAGAACAGCTTGAAGTTTAGAATCCGGCCTCATATTATCTAGCTTTAAGGCTCGAACCTTCTCCAGTAAACAAAATCGTGGTGGTTAAGACAAATAATATGCTCTAATACAAGTCCTTACTTATAAACCCATGATCATTCCTAGCCAACGTGGGACTCGCTTCCAACAATCTTCAACAATCCTCCCCTCGAATAAAGTACACTATATAGTCTCCTCTGAGGTCTATGGAACCCTCGAACAACCTCCCCTTAATCGAGGCTCGATTCCTTCTCTAGAGTCCTCAAACAAAGTACACCATTTGTTCGACATTTGAGTCACTTTTGAGTATACTTTCGAGGCTCACAACTTCTTTGTTCAACATTTTTGTTCAACATTTGAGGATTCTATATTGACATGGCTAAGTCAAGGACATAATTCTAATACCATGTTAGGAATCACGAACCCTACAATGGTAAGCTATTATCCACTTTGAGCATAAGCTCTCAAAGTAGAGAGATGTTTCCACACTCTATAAGCAATATTTCGTTCTCCTTTCCAACCGACGTGGGATCTCACAATCCACCCACTTGGGGGCAGCGTACTTAGTAGCAGAAAGTGAAAATAAAACCCCAAATTGATCATATTCCAACGAATTTCTTGTCAACGGAGACCAACAACAGAACAAGAAATATGAAGTGTATTTAAAAGCAAGAACAGAGAACAGGCAAGAAAAAGGATGATTTCATTTTGGTTGCCAGATATGGGATTGCCAGTTGCTTCAACACATAACATTAATTAAGACCAGAATCGAGATTAAAAATGAACAAATGAACACTCGAATCCAATAGAGTGGTATAAGAGCAACGAAGATTGGAGAGGATGAGAACCTTGCAAATAGGGCAGATAACTTTAAGGGCAACGGCTCTGGCCTCGAGTTGTGAGCCCTTGGGCTTCTGATTCTTCTCCGCATTTCGTTTCTGAGCTTCGATCTTCTGTTTTCCTCGGGTCATCTTCTTCCTTCAAAATTTCGAGAAGAAGAAGCGGACGATCCGATTTGGGAAATTCTGATCACAAAAAAACCATGCATCACTTTTATTTTATCACAATAAATATTGAAACCATTGAAACCAAGTTGACTGGATCAAAATGACAAAACTATCCCTCTATCTTCCTAGATTCTCATTTAACATAAATCATATTTTCGTCAATTTACCTCTATAAATTATACAATCCATAATTTCATAAGAGATGTCTACGTGGACGATGAAGTCTTTTTCGTCCTTTTTCCTATTTCAATTTTCATTTTTTGAAAATTTTCTTCCTTTTTTTTTTTCATTTTTTATATATTTTTTTCAAAAAATAAATTAATAGATCATTTCTATTTTTTTTTTATAATAAAAATGGTATTGAAATATAGAAGAAATCTCTCCCAACTTCTTCTTTCATTTCCGGTTTAATTTGTACAAATATAGTGAAAATACGATAATGCACCGAAAAATTAAAAGAAATTTAAAAATGCAGCCAAACTAATATATTGTGAAAGAAAAAAATCTATAATATTTATTCATTTTAATTATTTTTTTCCAAGGTAAATTTATTTTTTTAAAAGTATTTAAATATTTTACGTACATTTTATTTATTTAGGGCAGTAGAATTGAGGAAAAATGCTAATTAATAGCTCACATTTATTCATTTCAACTATTGTTGTCCTTATATTTTTTTATTAAATTATATAAAATTATTGACCTTTTTTTATGGTGACGCAAACAGGTGCATCAAGAAAAATAGCGTTGGTATAGCTAAAAATTCTTATGGTGGTTTTTGATAACTATTTCTCGTTTCTTTTTTTCCTTTTTTTTTTAATTAAAATAAAATTTAGAATATAAATAATATATAACATGCATTAAAAAATATATAATATCATTATGAAGAGATTATAGTGTTTATTGAGCTCCAAAGACAAATTAAAAATACCATATTATATCTTTTCAATGTTGTTAAAATTTGATTTTGTAATATTACTTCTTTTATAACAGTTTTTTGCGCCCTCCCTCTTCACTAATGATTTCTAATAACAGGCAAAAACAAGTTGAAATTGACTTTTGAAAAAAAAAATTAAAACAATTAAAAAAATTTAAGGTACAAAAATAGATATTAAAATACTTTTTTCAAAAAGTTGTCAAACCAGTAGGGGTATGCCATCCAGAGCCTTACTCCCAATCCCATGAGCAATTTTCTCTGTCTCGATATCTATTCACAACACAAACCTCGAAATTCTTAATCACGTAAATAATTTTACAATATAAAAATAAACAAAATCAAGATGAAAGATGATGGCAAAAATCATGAGTAGAGATATTCGGGGGAAGGAATAGGAGTGGGAGCCAAATGAAAGCTATAGACTACAAGACTCATAAGATTGTTCTTAGATAATACAATGTGCTGATTCATTAAATAAAATCACACTTTACAGAGAAAGAAGGAAAGTGAAGAATAACTTAAGGAGCAATTTGATTTTGTACAGACGCTCATGTTCAATCAAATACCAAACGAGGACAGACGAAATTACAATTAAGGAAGAAGTGGAAATTACTAGTGGAATTTTCTCTAACTTGGGCGTACGTAAGAATCATGCACAATAAAGCACATATCATCATTAAATAGTAAAAGGGACCATAGGGATCATTAAGAATTTGATGAAACTACTCACAAGAGAAGAACAAATGGATGGCAATGGTAGAGAGCAGCTTCTAATTATCTATAATGAATAGCAGGCAGCATAAGTGAAATCGAGAGAGAGAGACAGACCACACCTGGATGTTGGTACTACTTCTGCAATGAAACGAACTCCACCATGCTTTGTGCTTCTCAAAAACTACTGTTAATCAGAATTGGAATCATCGAAGTCACTTGGGCATGGGGTCATAACCTCAGACTCAAAGAACTGGACGACTCGGTGCATGGTCGGCCGATCATCTGGACTAGAAGAAACACACTGAATAGCAAGCCTGAGCAATGCGTCAAGAGTTTCTGTCTGTACTCCTTCACATTGTGAATCAACTATTTCTCGTTGCCTATTCTCTGTGAGAAGAAAATTTAGCTGCAAAAAAAAAAAAAAAAAAAAAAAAAAAAAAAAAAAAAAAAAAAANGATCAGTGTGGAAAATAGATCTTGTGCAGACATGATTATGCTTATAAGACAACTACCCAACTCATAAGATATTAAATTCTAAATAGGCAGCCTGCGCAACTTTCAGCCATTCCCTCTAAGCCCTTTATTATTTACATTGACCACTTGCCCAACCCATATGGTTGCAAGGAAGAGCAGTTGTGAAGACAGAATTCAAGTGAGGATTGACCAGGCTATGAACTCTAGAAGTATGATCTCGAACAGATTTCACATCTGCTAAGTCAGCATAGCCTACAACATCACTCAGCAACACTGAAGTATGTGGATGCTATGAAAAGCTAGTAATACCTAATAAGTGGATAATTAAAGCTATCTAAAAAGATATTAGAGTTTAAGAGAAGTTATGGGGGAAAATGCATACCCAGCCAACAATGTTCAGGCCTTTCTCAATAAATGATGCATCTGTCGGTCGTTTTCCACTCAGTACTTCAAGTACCAGGACTCCAAAACTATATACATCGGTCTTTTCCGTTGCTCTACCACTTTGCATGTATTCTGTCAAAGCAGAAATTACAAGGACTGAGAGATTGAAATTTTAAGAGAAGAATGAAAGTATGGGCTAAACAGAAAGAAAAGGCATCAAACAAAAGAGAACCCACAAGAACACAGATTTCAGCTTCACTTATTAAGAATAAAAAAAAAATAAAGGATAATTACAAAAATGTTTTATAGTAGGTGAAAAAAGGACAATTAGTTTTAATGCAAATTCATCAAAGTAACAGATTGGTGATCAGAAAGCACAATTGTGCCAATTGCAGATGCTGAAGAGAACCATTATGTTACAGAACGCCAAGCAAGATGAAGGCTATAAGATCAAATGGAAGAACAGCAGCCATTGGTAATGATTATTTCGTCATAAAATAAATTATTCCCCGACACTCCCATGAAATTCTAAAGACTGCTTACCAGGGGCCAAATAACCAAATGTTCCGGCAACAATGGTTGTAATGTGAGATTTATCATCGTCCAGAAGCTTAGCAAGTCCAAAGTCAGAAACTCGAGCATCCAGATTGCCATCAAGTAATATGTTGCTCGACTTGATATCCCGATGTATGATTCTGGGTGAACAATCATGGTGCAGATAGGCAAGCCCTTTTGCTGCTCCAAATATAATATTCAAGCGTGTGTCCCAATCTAATGGCTCGGATCTTTCTGTAAGATATAATATGCATGAGGTATCTTTAAATGACATACTGAAAATTTACCACACAAGAATTCAGATGGAAGACGATGGTTTTATTGTTTAGTGGACTAGACTGCCCAGCATGTAATATTTATACCGAAGGCATAAAATCTACTTAATGTCATTGCAAGAATACATCATGTAAATTAACGTATAACGCAGAAGTGCATAGTCATTAGAGTAATGTCTCTTTTAATGAAAGCTTGATGACAAGAGGAAGAGTCTCACCATGAAGGGCCTCATCAAGGCTGCCCCCAGATAGGTAATCATAAATCAACAATTTCGATGTGGGAGAATTGCAATATCCTCTCAAATTAACAAGGTACCGATGCTTTAAGCTTCCAAGAATTTCAAGTTCCCTCTCAAAAAAGTGATCAAACCCCTCATTTATCTTTACAATATTTTTCAAAGCAAATACATTGCCATCATCCATTGCAAGTCTGTAAACTGTTCCAAAACCCCCAGAACCGATGATGTGTTCCTCATTCAAGGTTTCCAACTTCTTCATAATGTCTTTTGAAGAGTATGGCAAGTCTCCATGAAACATCACAACTGATGCGCCTGTAGAAGTCAGCCTATGGTCATAAAGATGCTAAAACCTTGGGATTAAGAAAAATATTGGCATGAACAACGAAAATACAGTAAATAGATAATTTAATATAGTTCATAAAATTGTAAAGAAGAGTACCTCCACCGACATTCTTTGCAAGACCCTTCTTTTCATTTCTTCCAAATCTTTTAAAAAGAAAGGAGCCCCAGAAACACATGAGAGCAACAAGTAGTAGTGCCCCCACTGTAGCTGATGCACTTATGAGTAGTCGACCAGAGTACTTCTTCCTCATTTGATTTTGGCCTACAGAAAAAGGAAAAGGGGATGACTAAGGACTTAACCACATAAGCTCATTGAATGAATTTCAGAGCTCTCATGTGTATTGTATTGATGTACGGAACATACAAGAGATACAGGGGCCAGAAATGAAAAGATGCATCAAAATAATGGAAATTAAATGATTCGCAATCATTCAAACAATCCAAATAACCAACTATAATAATGATATCACCTGAGCCTGGGGATTCAGAATTTGATCCAGATCCAGTGTTGTTGTCTTTGCAAGTGACACTAACTTGTTTGCCACATAAACCACGATTTCCAACAAAGCTGCAGGTGCAAATCAATGTACTTTCTTATAAAACTGTCATTGTATTTGCAGGTTAAGTCATCAAGAGAAATCAAGCAGTCATTGCAGTAACGCTTTAATACGATAAGGAGTGTGCTCATGTAAAAGTTTACTCATAAGGTTTTGAATAAGCAGTACTTACGAAGACTCTGAAAACTTGGAAAGAACACCATCAGAAGGTACTGGTCCAATTAAAAAATTTGATGACACATTGCTGTACAAGTGCATGTCAGTAATAGGGTCACTAAATGAAAATTTATATTTTATAGGAAGTACCTATTATCAAACACTACAAAAAATTTCATAATGTAAAGCCACTTACAGAATAGCGAGCTTATCCAAATTCCCGAGGGATGTTGGAATATTTCCACTAAGTGAGTTGCTTGAAACATCTCTACAACATGAGAAGAAAAATATTTAAATCGCTTCTCTAGCAGAAGACCGAACTCTCATTGCTTTTGTGTCTAATTTGTCTAGGTGAAACAATTCTCAACTTCATATTTAATTATACAGCTGCTGTAAAGCAGCACTAAGCATTTGGATATCTTTATTTCCAACAAGTTTTAAAGTAGCAATTTCTATATGATAATTGTAAATATTCTTGAAAAATCTAAGACAGCATGCCATCTTATCCAAGCTTAACCAAGAGTTTCAAAATGTCCATACATTTGTTTATAACAAGTTCTTTAAAGAGAACTTTTTTTTTTAATCAACCGTCATATTATTGGATACTGTTGTAGAGTCCAAGGTAACCTAAACTACTGTCTTGTATAATAATGATCAAACCATTAGGACGTTAGAGTATTCTTCGTTTTGGAGAATCTCTATCAGTACTTCTGCCTTAAGAAGTAGCAACTTCCGTGGTCCTTTCAGTGGAAATTATTCCTCACAGCCTTCAACTAAACAAATTTGAAAGATAATAGAAACATGAGATAAGCAACTTACAACATTTCCAACTCAGAAAGGTTTCCCAGCTCAAAGGGAATCACTCCGCTTAGGTAGTTTCTTTGCAAGAACCTGTGGCAGACAGATGATTAATTACCTAAAATATCTGGAGAACATGGCAGCATAGACATAGAATTGGAAAATTGAAGAAAATCAAAAGAAAAAAATGAAAACGACAATCAAGTAGTAGTATGAACTGAATAACTGACTATACGAGAAATTTAGTATGATTGAATTCTAGAAAGAAGACAAAATATTATATTTGTTCTTCATTTCTAATCAGGTAAAAAATGTATAGCATGAGCCAACTTGAACATAGCTCTACTAGTCAAGGGATTCAAAAGTTTGAACTCTCACCTCGCTTTGACTGTAATAAAAAGGAAAAGCATGTACTCCAAATGTTACAGAATTTAAATGTGAAAGGTGCAACTTTTAGTTTCATTCTCACATTTCAGTGAATGTTTCAGGTCAAATCACTTTACCAACAAACTGTTTTCCATCTCCACACACACAGTCAAAGGGGAGGGGGAAAAGATAAAACAATTTTACATCTGGCAAACAACATTTAATTTCAAGGGAGGAAAACAAAGAAGTAGGCACATACATTCCCTGCAACTGCGAGCAATTTCCCAGTTCTGATGGTATTGTTCCATATAGGTTGTTGTCCGAAAGAATTCTGAAATAAGATGAGTACAGATTATCAGCAATTCATATCCAAGCTTTTGGAAATATAAGCATGCATCAGCAACATCATATATGTGTATGTGTATACTGACGGGGAGAGAAAGAGAGAGAGAGAGAGAGGAAATCCTCAAAAAAACGTACAGGGTCTTTAATTGGTCTAGCTTCCCAAGTTCAGGTGCAATGAACCCACTCAGCTTGTGACTTCCAAGCTTCCTGGATAATTGGGCAAAAGAAGAAAAAAACAAAACAGTGACATCGAATGCACAAATGTTTCCTGCTAAAAGAACGCACAGGCCAAAGGTATCATATTAAAATAGACTTCAGCAATCAGAGTTCAAATTTTTGCCACTTGATTGGTTTGAAAAGCATATTTCTCAGTGAGGCAAAGTGTTTGACAGTAAGTTCAAAAATTAAAATAATGTTTCAGGTCAAACACCTTTATAGCATGGAGAGCCAAAATCTAAATAATGGTAGTGAACCTAACTGGAAAAGGAATTCAGCAATGTAAAGTCATGGTTCTTCAAGCTTAACATATAAAATAATTTGTCTACTTTAAACGAATTCACAAACAGTTAACTTGCACGATCTTAGCCTCTGTAAGCCAGCAACTAAAAATAAGCATACGTGAATATATTAATTAGGTCTATACATTTTTTCCATGTGTCATCCTCATAAAAAACTTCTCAGTTTTTTATAAGAAACTGGAAAAGAAGGGGCCAGGGGGAACAACCAACTTCCCAAAATGAACCAGCGCTTATAAATTGCCCACCAGTTATGACGACCATGAAGGTTGACAGTTACAAAACCCCAACATATGGTACCGGCTTGAGGTTATAATCTCTAAAGTATATACAAAATAAACTCCCTATAAGAATCTTGCAAAAGCCTCCTGTTTCTTTTCAACCAAATTGTCGCATATCAAACTTTAGACCATCATAGAGGAAGCTTAAGCTTTTTCAAAATAGTTAACTACTACTTCAGACCATCTATAGATATAAAAGCTTTTTGCAACTCACAATGAGATAACTCGCTTCGTTTTTGAATCACAGACCACTCCAGTCCAGTTACAAGGATTTGGATCCTCTGGTCTCCACTGAAAGATGACACCGTCAGAACTGGAAACTGCCATCCTAAAGCTTAGAAGTGCCTCACCTATAGATCAAAGATAAGATTGCGTGAGTGACCAATATGAAGCATAGAAAGAAAGGAAGAAAAGTAAATAGAAAAGAGCACACATTATTTTTACTCAGTGGGGTGAAAAAGCAGTGTAAGATCATAGAATAAGTGCATATGTTATCTACATTTAAAATTGTCATAGTAAAAATTCAAAGAAACTGTTAATCCCAAATTTGATAGTCAAATGATTCTGTCAAACAAGCCAAGTGATAAAAACCCGAAAAACTTAAGAAACCACTGAACAATACCCCCAACACGAGACAAAGACCATATATGTGTAAGGTGGAGCATAGTTTATCCTTAAAACTTATGTACAAAGGTTGAGTTAATATGAAGACAAGAAATAACATAAAATGCAGAAGTACAAAAATTACCATCAGAGGTGAGGCCAGTGCTTTTATTGATTGCCAGACAAAGAAGTAGAACGTGAAGAACCAACAAGCCAGAAAATTTGACCAGACAGACGCCCATGGTGGCTCTGGTCAAGGGTGAAGTGTCTACAATAAATCATCTGACAGAACAAGCTTGGCAATGGTTTCCTCGGACATATGGCACTCTAGTTAAAAATGAGCTGTTACAAACACAAAAATATATAGACAGAAGGCTATTAAAAAGAAAAAAAGAAAAAAAAATAGACTAAAAAGAGAGGAAGAAGGAAAAACGTTGTTTTGAACAAAGTACAAATCAATTTAACAATAATGGAAACGATATCCTCATGTATGTAATGAATAAATATCAGTGACTAGAAGGAATTATTCTTAATCTGGTTAGATCAACTTTAACAATAATAGAAAAGCTACATTAGTAACTAGAGGATAACATCTCTACTTTCACATATGTATGTCAATTCACGACATGGCTCATTAGCAAATGCCTAACAATGGATGGGCCACGAAACCTCCCATTCCATCAGGGAAACACTATAGTGGCAAAATTGAGAGGCCATCACCAAACTTCCGATGAAGTACTCACAGAGACGGCTTTCCACTAATTAGATGGAGGAGGAATCCAGAAACAACGATATAATGGAATTTGTAAAAGGAAATAGGAAAAATCAAGTGGCCGTTCCCCATAAACACAACTATTAAGTTCCAACATCGATGTTAGAAACTCAAAATTTCTTCATGGAAAACATAGAATGAAATTAATAGACTGGCTAACCGGACATATCAAAACGCGTCAGTGTTAAAATCAACAAATTAGTACTTTGTTATGAAGTAGGCAACGACTCTTCCTCGGCCTCGCTAGCCGTGAATCATGGAATTCAATAAATGCAGTATAGCACCAGAACTACAACCACTTTTCACTCAAAATTGCTCAAACAAGAAGCAAACAGAACGAAAACCAAAACCTCCAAGTACGACACAAAATCTCACACTTCCATTCCACAACACTTTAGAACCAAAACCGCGAAAAGTGTAGGCACATTCAACAATCACAATCACAATCCAATCAGAGTCGCCAATTGATTCAAAAAGGCAAAATCTCACACACATCTCAAAGTCACCAAACTACAAAACAACTCACAGATTACACATCAATTACAGGTTTAACCGGCGAAAAAGCGGGGGGAAAACGCAAACCGAGTGATGAAAACTGAAAAGCAAAACATGCACGGACCTGGAAGAGGAAGTTAGATCCAATTGAAAGAAATGCAGCTCAGTATCAAGATAGAGAGAAAATCGTCGGTCCGTGAGAGCCTTGACTGCATCTATCTATCACCGAAAGGCTGAGTTTGCAGCTTGCTTCTAGAGAGAGAGAGAGAGAGTGAGAGAGTGAGGGCGAGCATGTGGAATATTCGACAGAGAGGCGCTGAAGTGAGACTGAAGAGGAGGGAAGTGGCACGTGCGAATGAGATGCATCCAAGCGTGTGACCGACTGTCCCATTTTCGCCTTCACATTCCCTGCGAGCCAATGCCTCGTCCGACTCATCTCATCATCTTGATGTGATCCTATCCGTTTCCCTTTCGTACGCTGACCTGGCATTCTCCATTTTTTTGTCTGTGCTTTATTCATCTCTTCTTCTTTTTTACCATGGATATGGTAAATACGTAGTTTGTTTTTGGGGAAATTACAGTTTGCAAGGTAATTTTCACTTACCATTAATTTTTTACTCATTTTAATGATACAAAATTTTCATATATTTTTAATGTAACAACCAGTACCTGAATTAATCAATAATATATTCGATTTAAATTTTTTTAAATATAAAATTTCACGCTCTTCATCTCTATGGGTAAGAACTGTTTTTAGGTACGATCTTGTCCTTTCATCGAGATATTAAGTGTGGAGACGGTTAGAAGATCACCAACATTTTTCTAGACAAGAGCAGTCACTTCAATTATAGTTCTAATTTCTGGTAGTGAATTGTTTAAATTGAGAGTTTATATATGTACTATAAAGGGAAACTACGAGATTGTGCTGGCTTACTCCTTGCATATATACGATATAACCTACTAGGACAATGTCCTACCTGATAGGAAGGTTGGATTGTACCCTAACCATATGAGGTCTGTTTAACAAGATAATTTATTACGATTGTGTTGAGTGGCCTCATTTTGATTGGAGAGAGGAACGAGTGTTAGTGAGAACGCTAGGCCTCAAAGGGAGGTGGATTGTGAGATACAACATCAGTTGGAGAGGAGAACGAAGCATTCCTCTTAGCATACACGTTTTATAAAAATCTTGAGGGAAGTTCAAAAAAGAGAGAGCCCAAAGAAAACAATATCTACTAGCGGTGGGATTGAGTTATTACAGTAGTGCTCTACACCACACTACAAATTCAGTCGGAATTCAAGGTTCAAATTCTCACTCCCAAGTATAACTGAATTAAAAAATAAATAAAGCAAAACCATAATTTTGGTATATTTATCAAAATATATGATTAAATTGTATAAATATAACAAAAACATCCATAATTTGTTTTAGACGAAAAAAACAAAAATGTGGTTCATAAAAAGAAAAACAACGTAGTTGGAGGGTTTCATGTTCTAAGCACAGGCGGTTGGTTTGAACGACAAGCTCTTCTGCTCCAAATCATATCCGATCAAGAAATTCCCCTGCGCTATATTCCCCCAAATCCCAAACGGGTCGCTCTCCGTCATCGCCGTGAACATCAAGCAACTCACACCATCCGCCACTGTGATAAACATATTCTCCTTCGGCAACTCCACGTTAGCGCCGCCGGCGAAATGGGCGGTAACGGACGGAATATTCAGGTCGTCGCCATCTGGAGAATAGCACAGAGCAAAAAAGTTACCCGGATCGTTCACCCGCTTCGATCCAATGATCTTCGCCATCGACGAAACGACGCCGTCGTGCATATCCTTGGGAATGTAACTCAATGTGGTCCCGGAGTCTATAATCATGTTGTTTTCTGCGACAGCCTTTCCGACCGCGTGACGTTCGTTACCAACGGAAATTGCTTCCAGAGTTATCTGATACATCGTGCTGGGGCCCAGTGGAGTTGAAACGACATCAGAGCCGGAAACGACGGCGTTTTCGCCAAAGTTGATTTTGCCACTTCCTTGACTCGATACGGGCGGTAAGCAATAGGAGAATTTCCGGCTCACGGAGCTTTTTTTGCTCATTTGAGTGACTATAGACATATCGCCGCCGGCGAGTCCGATGACACCGGAGGTAGTGCCGAACCCGCCGCCGCTCTCGTGGCTACATCCAATCACCATGTTGACAGACGTTGACCCAATGGTGATCGTATCAGTTGCCAACTCACCCTTCGAGTAGGTTTGATCTCCGTACACGAAACTGTAATNCTGTGATAAACATATTCTCCTTCGGCAACTCCACGTTAGCGCCGCCGGCGAAATGGGCGGTAACGGACGGAATATTCAGGTCGTCGCCATCTGGAGAATAGCACAGAGCAAAAAAGTTACCCGGATCGTTCACCCGCTTCGATCCAATGATCTTCGCCATCGACGAAACGACGCCGTCGTGCATATCCTTGGGAATGTAACTCAATGTGGTCCCGGAGTCTATAATCATGTTGTTTTCTGCGACAGCCTTTCCGACCGCGTGACGTTCGTTACCAACGGAAATTGCTTCCAGAGTTATCTGATACATCGTGCTGGGGCCCAGTGGAGTTGAAACGACATCAGAGCCGGAAACGACGGCGTTTTCGCCAAAGTTGATTTTGCCACTTCCTTGACTCGATACGGGCGGTAAGCAATAGGAGAATTTCCGGCTCACGGAGCTTTTTTTGCTCATTTGAGTGACTATAGACATATCGCCGCCGGCGAGTCCGATGACACCGGAGGTAGTGCCGAACCCACCGCCGCTCTCGTGGCCACATCCAATCACCATGTTGACAGACGTTGACCCAATTGTGATCGTATCAGTTGCCAACTCACCCTTCGAGTAGGTTTGATCTCCGTACACGAAACTGTAATCGCAAGACTGCTGGTCCCCACATGTGGTGTCGCCGACTGACGTACAGCTATCGGACGTGCAAGGCACGGGACTGAAGGATGAGGATTTTTTTGGGTCAAAAACGGGTTCTGATTGGGGGTAACATTGCTTACATGGCATGCACTGAGTCCACGCTGGATCGCTGCCCGTATCAGCTATGGCCACGTAAGGCACCGGGGGGGTCCCAAGGGACACAGACATTACATACTCACCGCTGCCGGGGGAGATCGGAGATTCGATGGTGTTGCCGGTGAGAGCGGCGGCGCGTTGGAAGAGGACGTCGGCACGGGAGATAGAACGGCGGATGGCGTTATTTAGGCAGTCATAGTGAGAGAGAGATTGGTTGCGGATAGGTGAAAGTGGAGAATCGCGGTGGATGAGAGAGGTGGAGAAACCAATGCCGCCGCCATAGACGGTGGTGAAGGCAACGGAGATGAGGAGGAGAGAGAAGAAGATGGAAATGGCAGCCATGGATATAGAGATGAATATTTTAGTAACCATGGCCTCCGTTATTTATACGTAAAGGGATTTAGAGAGAGAGAGTTTGCATGGGAGTTTCGTATGCATTGAACCAAACGGTTATAAAATAACAAATTAAAATAATTTAATTTTAAATACGTTATATGCTTTTTGATAAAATTTTCATAAATAATTCTTATTTGAAAGATTATTTTTCGTTTGATAATAATTGTTACTCTAATCATTATTATTAAACCCTATAATATAAATTAAGAATAAAGTTTTATAAATGAGTACAGTTTTTAAATTTTAGCCAATTATTTGGCCATTTCATTTAAATATAAAAGGTATGGAACTAATAACGTTGAAATTTAGAACCTTATATAGAAATAAAGTAAATTTGTCCAAAGAAGGTAAAAAAAAATTACCATTTCTATGCATTATTAAACTTTTGAAAATATAAAATAAAAGACTTTCCAATTTGAGCTTCATTTAATTAAATAAGATAGAAAAAATTAATAAAATATTTATAAATTTTGTAATTTGTCAAAAAAAAAAAAATTACTTCTATACTTTTAAATTTCAATAAATTATGTACCCTTCATGGATCATAAGCTTTGTGAAGAGAAATAACGGTAATAAAAACATAAATAATGGAGAAACGACCTGTTGTCTTTAAGCACAAAGGTTGTATTTGAACGACAAGCTCTTGCGCTTGAGATCGTATCCGACCCAAAAGTTCACTTGAACCAAGTTTCCAAAAATGGCAAAATTCGCCGAAGCGCCCAAGCAAAACAAGCCACATTATTTTGCCACCATTGCAAATATATTCAACGATAACAATTTCACGTCGTTGCCGCCAGCAAAATGTGTCGTAATGACCGGAATATTCAAATGATCAACGCTGCACGCAGCGAAGCAGAGATCCAAAACCCTAATCGAATCATGCACTCGCTTCGCTTTACCAACATGGGCCAATGTCAAAGTGACACGTTTGTACAAATTTGGGGGCATAATCGTCAATGTTGTACCAAAATTGATAAGGATATTTCCTTGTTTTGCGGCGACCGGCATGTCGTTCGTGGCCTTAAATCGCTTGTTTGCAACGGACATTGCTTCGAGAGTTAGGTAATAGAAGGTATCGGATTCATTTAACACGAGAGAGGTAGACACGACTTTTCACCCTGAAACAATGGCCTTTTTGCCGAAGCTTACTTTACCTGTTACATTTTAGATATTGAAGAAGGTCGGCAAGCAATACGAGAACTGTCGTTTGACAGCGAAGATTTTGCTCATTTGAGAGAGCAAAGATAGAGCGTCGCTGCCAAGTTCGATAATTCTTGAGGTATCTCCGCTGAAACTGCCGCCGTTCACATGGCCACATCCAATAAACTGTCTTGTTGAGTTTGAAGGATCCAATAGTAATTTTCTCAGTTGCCAGGTCACCATAGGTAAAGGACCAGTCTCCGTAGCTAAGGTTGTACATTCAACCCGACAACCCGGACCAACCCAACTCAAACTATAAGAGTTGGGGGTTGGATTGGCTTTTCGAGTTGGTTTTGGTTCATTTTTCTGAACCCGAACTAACTCGGTTCGGTTTCGGGTTCATGGGACAAAACCCTCGAGATGACCCGAGCCAAATAAAAATATATAAAATATACTAAGAAGTTTATATTAATGATGGATTTTTCAAAGTGGTACTTTGTCATAATTTAAAACACTCACAACCGAGTTTATAATTTATGATTCATTTATTAATTATAATTTATACATACATTTAGGTTATTTTGAAACGAACCTGTATATAGTGTTCAATGTTAATAGATTATACATATATTTGATTAATTTTTACTTTTTATCTATTATTTTTTTTTACTAGACTATCTTTTTTCGGGTGAAAAATAAATAAATTTAGCCTCTAAATCAAGAGTGAAAGAATTTTTTATTATTTTATTAATTAACTCTAAAAGTAGATACAAACAAAATTAGTTTCAATTAATTTAAAGGTTTTGTTATAAAATTAAAATAAGTAATTCTAAATTCTAATATATTTATTATCTCCGTGTTCCAGTTTTATATCACAATTTATATATATATATATATATATTTTTAGTCTACGACTCTCTAAATCCATTACGTTATAGTATTTTAATTA
Organism: Cucurbita pepo subsp. pepo; assembly: GCF_002806865.2. Lineage (NCBI taxonomy): Eukaryota > Viridiplantae > Streptophyta > Magnoliopsida > Cucurbitales > Cucurbitaceae > Cucurbita > Cucurbita pepo. Next base: position 3,044,970 of record NC_036638.1, read on the forward strand.
TAATAGTTTTTATTTTTGTTATATATAGTATTTTTAAATTAATAATTTTTATTGCCTTTTTTAATTTCATAATCTATTTTTATATTTTTTTTTTACTTTAATCAATTTTAATTCAATGTGGATATTTTAGTTGTCTTTTGTTTTATGAAAATGTTTAACTATGTTGTTATAATTTTTGTTCGTTGTTTTTTATTGATTTTTTTTTTTTTTGGAATAATTATAAATTGATGTGTGTTCATTTGTGAAATTTTTTTTTAACAACCAAAATGTTAAGAATGAGAAATAGAAATAGAATTGGGATCGAAAGTATGATCTTCATTCATGTTTACCACGTTTAAATAGGATACAAACTATCAACTAATACCTAAAAATAGAAAAAATATATATCTAACTAAATCTGGTAAATAAATAAAATATACGGTTAATCAAATCTATACTAACAACTCCCTAAATATGTGAGATATATTCTAACTAATTATCACCGCAAAATATCCTCTTAATACTCCCCCTCAAGTTGGAGAGTGTATGTCGATCACACCCAACTTGTCCTTCAAAAAGTCAAATTGCTGTCTTCCCAAAGCTTTAGTAAAAACATCTGCCAATTGCATTTTGGTCGATACATAATACGGTTTGATGATTCCAGCTTGTAACTTTTCTCGAACTATATGACAATCTATTTCAATGTGTTTCGTACGTTCATGAAAAACTGGATTGGCTGCTATATGTAATGCTGCTTGATTATCACAATATAATAATGCTGGTTCGGACAGTGGAACATTCAAGTCTTGAAGAATGTATCTTAACCAAGTTAACTCTAAACAAGTATTTGCCATAGCTCGATACTCGGCTTCTGCTGATGATCTGGACACATTAGTCTGCTTTTTAGACTTCCAAGAAATAATTGAATTTCCGAGGAAAATGCAGAACCCAGAAATAGATCGTCTGGAAGTTCGACAACCACCCCAGTCAGAATCGCAATATGCCTGTAATCTTAAATTGTTTTCAGATGGCAGTAGAAGTCCTTGACCAGGAGTGCCTTTGATGTACCTCAGAACTCGAAGAGCTGCCTCCCAATGTGGTTTTCTTGGTTCATGCATAAATTGGCTAAGCATACGAACTGAATAAGCTATGTCAGGCCTAGTGACGGTCAAATATATTAATCTGCCAATCAACCGTCTGTATTTACTTGGATCATTCAACTTCTCTCCTTCAGTTAAAGAAAGTTTCAGATTTTGCTCCATAGGAAATTTGTCTGGACGTGCTCCTGTAAGACCTGTGTCTTGAAGTATGTCTAGAGCATACTTCCTTTGAGACATAAAAATTCCTTTTCTAGATCGAGAAAATTCAATGCCTAGAAAATATTTCAAATTTCCTAAATCTTTGATAAGAAATTTCTGGAGTAAACTAGTCTTGAGATATTGAATTTCTTCGAGATCATTGCCTGTCAACAGAATATCATCAACATAGATTAGAACTGCAGTGAAAGAAGTACCTTTACTCTTAGTAAACAAAGAGTAATCTGCTTTGGACTGAGTGTAGCCTGCATTTTGTATAGTTGTAGAAAATATGGAGAACCAATTGCGAGAAGCCTGTTTTAATCCATAAAGAGATTTATGGAGCCGACATACTGTATTCTCCCCCTGTCGGCGAAGACCTGGTGGTAAAGACATATAAACTTCCTCGTCTAGATTACCATGGAGAAAGGCATTTTGAACATCCAACTGATGGGTGAACCATTTTCGAGCAGCAGCAACAGTGAGTAAGCAACGAAGTGTAGTAAGTTTCGCTGTAGGGGAAAATGTTTCTGTGTAATCAATACCTTCAACCTGAGTGTATCCCTTTGCTACTAGTCGAGCTTTATAACGTTCAACAGAACCATCAGAGTTGTATTTAATTTTGTACACCCAACGACAACCAATAGCTTTATGACCAAGTGGTAGAGGAACGAGAGACCATGTATGATTACGTTCCAAAGCTGCAATTTCATCATTCATAGCCTGCTGCCATAACGGGTCGCCAACTGCCTCGTCATAGGTTTTAGGTTCTGTCTGGGATGTAATAAGAGCTAGAAAAGCACGTTGAGTAGGAGAAAAACGAGAGAATGAAAGGTAATGATGAAGGGGATACCTGGTGCCAGTGCCGGGACTTGAGCTAGAGGTTAAATGATTGGCTCCAGAAGACATCTCATAATCCTTATGCCAAGCTGGAGGCTGTTTAGTACGAGTAGAACGTCGAAGTGGAGCTGATGTATCAGGTGGGATAGGATTGGAATTAGTGGGCGAATCTGGAGAAGGTGGAGGAGACGACGGAGTAGGAGGTGAAGGAATAGAAGGTGGAGGATGGATGTTTGAGTAGGATGGATCATGAAGTGGTACAACAGGAGTCGAAGGAGCTAATGTCGAAGTTTGTGAAGCTGATGAAAAAGGAAAATCATCTTCACAAAATTTGACATCACGGCTGATAAAGAATTTGTGAGATTGCATGTCATACAACTTGTAACCTTTATGACCACAAGGATATCCTACGAAAACACAAGGAGTTGCCCTAGGTTCAAATTTTTGCTTAGGATGTACTATAGTTGCATAACATTTACAACCAAAAACTTTAAGATGATGAAATGTAGGTGGTCGTTTGTAGAGTGCTTCAAAGGGTGTCTTGTTAGATAATAATGGTGATGGCGTTCTATTTATAAGATAAACAGCCGTTAAAATGCACTCTCCCCAAAAATTAAGTGGAACCTGTGACTGAAAAAGAAGAGACCTAGCTACATTTAGGATATGGCGATGCTTGCGTTCTACGACTCCATTTTGTTGTGGAGTATAGACACAAGTGCGCTGAAATTCAATACCACAAGAAGTAAAGAATGGTTGCAAAGATAGGAACTCAGTCCCATTGTCTGATCGAACTATCTTGATAGTAGTATGAAATTGAGTTTGAACGAATTTAACAAAGTTCATTAACAAATGATGTACTTCTGACTTATGTTGCATTAAAAAAACCCAAGTACATCGAGTAAAATCATCAACAATAGTGAGAAAAAAACGCAAACCAGAATGGGTAGGAATTTTATGTGGTCCCCAAACATCACAATGTATCAGATCAAAAGCAGAATGGGTTGTTATTGAACTTCTTGGGAAAGACAACCTAGTTTGTTTTGCTAACGGGCAGATACTACAATTATGAGAATAACTCGCATTATTAAGATGCAATTGATCAGCTAGAAATTTAAAACGAGAAAAGGAAGGATGACCTAGGCGTAAATGCCACAAATCAGATGACTGAGATACTTGATGAGCTGAAGATTTGATTGGAGATGAAGAAATATGATAGAGACCTCCAAATTGTTTACCCGAGCCAATCATCTTCCCCGTAGCCAAGTCCTGCATAACACAAGAATCAGGATAGAAGGTGACATAACATTTCAAGTTATTGGTAAGTTTGCTGATCGACATTAGGTTTAAATTGAATGAAGGCACACATAAAACGTTGTTTAATTGAAGGTTAGGGCTAAGAGAAATATTGCCAGTATGTGACACACGTGCTGTCTCTCCATTAGGCAAATTTATTGCAGACATGATGGCAGCCTTTGGTTCAGTCATAACAGAAGATTTTGATACTATATGATCCGTAGCTCCACTATCGAGAATCCATGAATTAGAACTCGCAGAGTTAATAGATAATGTAGATATGGGAAACAAACCTGCAACATTGATGTGATTGTCAGAATTACCAGAAGGGTGATGATTGATTGCAGATAAGGCTTGTGCTATCTGTCGTAATTGCTCAGAAGAAAAATTTGGAATGGAATTAGGTGACTGTTCTTCTGTATTCAACTGTGAAACATCGGCCATATTTGCAGATGATCGATATCCACGGTTATTGTGTTGATTGTCTTGTCTTGTCCTTCCAGAATTATTTTTCTGTCGACACCGATCTTCTGTATGGCCCCTTCTATCACAAAAGTTACAGTGAAACTTAAGAATTCGACACTCATTGATTGTATGACCACTTTTATTGCAGTGTTCACACTTTTTGTCCTTGGCGAATTTTGAATATATTGTTTTCTTTTGCACTGCTGATGCAATCGAGAAATTCTCAGTAGGTTCGGAAGTTACCTGACGCTGCATCTCTTCTTGTACAAGTAATGAATAGGCTTGCCTCACATTAGGTAATGGAGACATCATCAATATGTTAGATCTCACCGTTTTATAAGACTGATTAAGCCCCATGAGCAATTGCATCAATTTGTCTTCTTCGCGTTGATCAATATGTATTTGACGTTGATTACAGGTAAATGGTGTGCGGTACGCTTCCAGTTCATCCCAAAGTGCTTTGAGCTTGGTGAAATATGTTGACAGCGCCATGGTTCCTTGTGACATCGTTGCTATCGAGTTTTGTATTTGAAAAATTGCTGGAGCATTCTTTTGTGAGAATTGATCGTGAAGATCAACCCACACTTGATGAGCTGTCTTGGCGTGAATAATGCCTTTAGCGATATCTGCTTCAACGGAATGAGTTAACCAAGATATTATCATACTGTTGCACTGATTCCAGAGTTCGAATTCGGTTGAATTTGCATCTTGGGACGGTTCCTCAATTGTGCCATCAATGAAGCCAATTTTCTTCTTGGCAATAAGAGCATGCATAACTGATTTACTCCAGGATTGGTAATTTGCTCCATTTAATTTGATTGGAACAAGTGAATATCCTGGCTGATCAGAGTGATGAATATAGTACGGATGTGTTAAATCAACATCCGAAATTTTGAAGCTGGATTTGGCTGATTCCGCCATAAAGGAAATTTTGATATTTAAGAACACCAAGATCGGTGCTCTGATACCATGTTAAGAATGAGAAATAGAAATAGAATTGGGATCGAAAGTATGATCTTCATTCATGTTTACCACGTTTAAATAGGATACAAACTATCAACTAATACCTAAAAATAGAAAAAATATATATCTAACTAAATCTGGTAAATAAATAAAATATACGGTTAATCAAATCTATACTAACAACTCCCTAAATATGTGAGATATATTCTAACTAATTATCACCGCAAAATATCCTCTTAATACAAAACTCAACCCGAAAATAAAGAGTTGGAATGAGAAATTTTTTGGGTTTGGCAGAGTTACCAATCAAACCAACCCGAACCTTAGCTTTGGGTTAAAAAAAATCTTTCACTAACCCAACTCGAATCACATGCCCCTATTCATAGCTATAAGAGTAGCTGTGGTTTCTGTTTTGGAGCCCACAGCGATAGTCGTCGAGAGATCGGCAAGCATTGGAAGGGCAAGACACGTGGCGGTAGGAAGAGGATCGACGTGGATTAAAAACGGGAAGTGATTGGTTGAAGCATTTGTGACATGGGCATGCAGTGGGTCCACGTCAGGTCGCTGCCGGTATCGGCGAAGGCAATGATTTCCTTATTTTATTTATGGTAATTTAGAGAGAGAATATAAATATGTATTATGTTTTTTTAAACATGAAACTAAAATCGATAAAAAAAAAAAATCAAATAAATAATAAACCACTAATTTTAAGATTTATTAAAAATGATAGTCTAAAATATAATAAAATGTTATTTTGATATCTATACCTATGGATGTTTTTCAACCATTTAGTTTCCTTGGTTTAAAAATAATAATTTAATCTAATATTTTCATTTTTAAATTTAATCTTTTGATAAATTTTTAGAGTCAAATTATTTTGATAATTTATTAGGGTTGTGTTGTGAGATACCACATCGATTAGATAGAAGAACGAGTGTCAGTGACTATGCTAGACCTCAAAGATGGTGGACTGTGAGATCTCATGTCAGTTGGAGAAAATAACAAAGTCTAAACTTATTCATACTAGATACGTTTTAAAAACAGAAAAATATGTAATTCTCACTCCCGAACTATTCTATTATAATTCAATTAAAAATAAATAAATGAAGCAAAACTATTATTTTGGTATATTTAATAAAATATGTAATTAATTTTTATAAATATAACAAAAACATAAATAATTTGTTTTTGTCGAAAAAAAGAAAACTGTGATTCACAAAAAGAAAAATCAACGTAGTTTGGAGAGTTTGAGGTTCTAAGCACAGACCGTTGGTTTGAACGACAAGCGCTTCTTCTCCAAATCATATCCGATCAAGAAATTCGCCTGAGCTATATTCCCCCAAACCCCAACGTCGTTGATCTCCATCAACGACCTGAACATCAAGCAACTCACACCATCCGCCACCGTCATAAACATATTCTCCTTCGACAACTCCACGTCAGCGCCGCCGGCGAAATGGGCGGTAACGGTCGGAATATTCACGTCGTCGCCATCAGAAGAATAGCACAGAGCAAAAACGTTACCGGGATCCTTCACCCGCTTCGATCCAATGATCTTGGCCATCGACGAAACGACGCCGTCGTGTATCACCTTGGGAATGTAAGTCAATGTGGTCCCGGAGTCAACGATCATGTTGTCTGTTGCAAGAGAAATGTCGGCCGCGTGACGTTCGTTACCAACGGAAATGGCTTCCAGACTTATCTGATACATCATGCTGGGGTCCAGTGGGGTTGAAACGACACCAGGACCTGAAACGACGGCGTTTTCGCCGAAGTTGATTTTGCCCTTCCCTTGACTCGATACGGACGGTAAGCAATAGGAGAATTTCCAACTCACGGCGCTTTTTTTTCTCATTTGAGTAACTATAGACAGGTCGCCGCCGCCGAGTCCGATGATACCGGAGGTAGTGCCGAACCCGCCGCCGCTCTCGTGGCCACATCCAAACAGCATGTTGACAGACGTTGACCCAATGGGGATTGTATCAGTTCCAAACTCTCCCTTCGAGTAGGTATGATCTGCGTACGCGAAACTGTAATCGCAAGACCCTTGGTCCCCACAGAACCCGTCGTCCTTGACTGACTTACATGTATCGGACGTGCAAGGCACGTGACGGAAGGATGAGGATTTTTTGGGGTCAAAAATGGGTTCTGATTGGGGGTAACATTGCTTACATGGCATGCATTGAATCCACGCTGGATCGCTGACCGTATCAGCTATGGCCACGTAAGGCACCGGGGGGGTTCCAAGGGACACAGACATTACATACTCACCGCCGCCGGGGGAGATCGGAGCTTCGATGGAGTTGTCGGTGAGAGCGGCGGCGCGTTGGAAGAGGGCGTCGGCACGGGAGATAGAACGGCGGATGGCGTTATTTAGGCGGTCATAGTGAGAGAGAGATTGGTTACGGATAGGTGAAAGTGGAGAATCGCGGTGGATGAGAGTGGTGGAGAAGCCACTGCCGCCGCCATAGACGGTGGTGAAGGCAACGGAGATGAGGAGGAGAGAGAAGAAGATAGATATGGCAGGCATGGATATAGAGATGAATATTTTAGTAACCATGACCTCCCTTATTTATACGTAAAGGGATTTGGAGAGAGAGAGAGAGTTTGCATGGGAGTTTCGTATGCATTAAACCAAACGGTTATAAAATAACAAATTAAAATAATTTAATTTTAAATACGTTGTATGCTTCTTGATTGAATTTTCATACTATTTTTCAAGGTCTATTTCTATAACAATCGTTACTATAATCATTATTATTAAACTATATAATATAAATTAAGAATAAAGTTTTATTAATGAGTAGGGTTTCTAAATTTTAGCCGATTATTTGGCCGTTTCATCTAAATATAAAAGGTATGGGTTGAAATTTAGAACCCTATATAGAAATACATTAAATTTCCCAAAAGAAGAAAATAAAAATTACCATTTTTTCTACCCATTGATTTGACTTTTGAAAATATAAAATAAATTATTTTAAAGTATTTATAAATTTTGTAATTTGTAAAATAAAAATAATTCTAAACTAAAAAAATTCAATAATTTTTAAAGTTTTTAAATTTTTTTTATCTAGAATTTCAAAAAAGTTTCAAAACTGTCATTGAATTTTAAAAAATTCTATTAATATACCAATGATGGTAATTTTTAAAATTAACATTAATCCTCCAACTTTTTATTGTTAATATATAGATAAAAACGGTCTTCATAGACCATTTTCTCCCCAATATCGAAGGTAAAAAAAATTTTAATTTTAATTTTTTTTTATAGTTAAACGGTATTAATATTATTTTTTTAAAATGGTACAGTTTCGTCCCTATATTAAGATATATATATTTTTCTAATTTAAAAAATATATATATTTTCTTAAAACATTTTTTAAAATTTAACCATTAAGATATTATATCTTTGACTTTGGATGTGTCATATATAGAAACGAATCGATTCACAATTTCACAATCACATACAGAAATGTATTAAATTTGCTTGATTTTCTTTTAAATTGATTTTTAGTTTTTTGTTTTGGAAATTTGAGGTTTGTTTTCACAAATTTTCTATAATTGAAAACAAAAAATTTTAAATTAATTTTTTTAAAATAATTTATTTACAATCATTTTCATTTTTTCTAAACAAACATTATTATTATTATTATTATTATTATTATTATTATTATTTTTAAATGAACTTGTGAATTGAATTGACAGTTTAATACAAAGTTATATAATCATAAGGGGAGTGATGTCATGTCTCGACTATACTATGTTGACCCATGCTGATCGAGACAAATCTATTGTTAGAGATTAGTTGGCGAACCCGTGGAGTCCTCACTCAATGACTCCATCAGTTGTATTATCAACTTTATTACGTCCGCCTGATATTTATTAATCAATCAAATTCAAGCATTTATGCACAATTTCATTCATATTATCAACTTTTAACACGAGATGGGTAGAAACGACTTTTCGCCGTAAAACAACGGCCTTTTTACTGAAGCTTATTTTGTCTGTAAGAAGAAGGTCGGCAAGCAATACTACCGCCATTCACATGGCCACATCCAATAACTGTCTTGTTGAGTTTGAAGGATCCAATAGTAATTTTCTCAATTGCCAAGTCACCCGAGAATTCAACTCGACAATCCGAGAATTCGGACCAATCGAACCCGAATTATAAGGGTTGGATGATCTGTTCGGGTTGGTTTTGGTTCATTTTTCTGAACACGAACTTACCCTATTCGATTTCGGGTTCATGGAACAAAATCCTTAGATAGACCCGAACCAAATAAAAATATATCATTAATGATGAGTTTGCGAGGGTAGTACTTTGTCCTAATTTAAAACACTCACACCTGAGTTTGATAATTTAATTTAAGGATATAATTTATGATACGTTTATTAATTATAATTTATGCATATAGTGTTCAATGTTAGATTATACATATATTTAATTAATTTTTACTTTCCATCCATCATTTTTCTCACTTAATCACTGGGAAATAAATAAATATATAATCTATTAGGACTGTGCTCTACACGTTATATGAACCCATACGACACAGGATCACTCTTTACATGCATACGAGATAATTTACTAAAGTTGTATTGTGAGATCCCATATTGATTAGAGAGAGGAACGAGTGCCAGCAAAGACGCTAGGCCTCAAAGTGGGTGAATTGTGAGATCCCACATCAGTTGGAGAGTATAACAAAACATTATTCATACTATACGCGTTTTAAAAACCTTGAGTAAAAATTTAAAAAATGAACTCAGCTTTGACGGTTACAAGTAGTGCTCTACACGATTTAATCCACACAAACCGTTGAGACAAATTCACTCCCGACTATAATTCAATTTAAAAAAATAAATAAATGAAGCAAACCATTATTTTGGTATATTTAGCAAAATATGTGATTAATTTTTATAAATATAACAAAAACATCCATAATTTGTTTTAGACGAAAAGGACAAAAGTGCGGTTCATAAAAAGAAAAACAACGTAGTTGGAGGGTTTCATGTTCTAAGCACAGGCGGTTGGTTTGAACGACAAGCTCTTCTTCTCCAAATCATATCCGATTAAGAAATTCGCCTGGGCTATATTCCCCCAAATCCCAAACGGGTCGCTCTCCGTCATCGCCGTGAACATCAAGCAACTCACACCATCCGCCACCGTGATAAACATGTTCTCCTTCGGCAACTCCACGTTAGCGCCGCCGGAGAAATGGGCGGTAACGGACGGAATATTCACGTCGCCGCCATCTGGAGAATAGCACAGAGCAAAAAAGTTACCCGGATCGTTCACCCGCTTCGATCCAATGATCTTCGCCATCGACGAAACGACGCCGTCGTGCATATCCTTGGGAATGTAACTCAATGTGGTCCCGGAGTCTATAATCATGTTGTTTTCTGCGACAGCCTTTCCGACCGCGTGACGTTCGTTACCAACGGAAATTGCTTCCAGAGTTATCTGATACATCGTGCTGGGGCCCAGTGGAGTTGAAACGACATCAGAGCCGGAAACGACGGCGTTTTCGCCGAAGTTGATTTTGCCACTTCCTTGACTCGATACGGGCGGTAAGCAATAGGAGAATTTCCGGCTCACGGAGCTTTTTTTGCTCATTTGAGTAACTATAGACATATCGCCGCCGGCGAGTCCGATGACACCGGAGGTAGTGCCGAACCCACCGCCGCTCTCGTGGCCACATCCAATCACCATGTTGACAGACGTTGACCCAATTGTGATCGTATCAGTTGCCAACTCACCCTTCGAGTAGGTTTGATCTCCGTACACGAAACTGTAATCGCAAGACTGCTGGTCCCCACATGTGGTGCCGCCGACAGACTTACACGTATCGGACGTGCAAGGCACGGGACTGAAGGATGAGGATTTTTTGGGGTCAAAAACTGGTTCTGATTGGGGGTAACATTTCTTACATGGCATGCATTGAGTCCACGCTGGATCGCTGCCCGTATCAGCTATGGCCACGTAAGGCACCGGGGGGGTTCCAAGGGACACAGACATTACATACTCACCACCACCGGGGGAGATCGGAGATTCGATGCTGTTGCCGGTAAGAGCGGCGGCGCGTTGGAAGAGGGCGTCGGCACGGGAGATAGAACGGTGGATGGCATTATTTAGGCGGTCGTAGTGAGAGAGAGATTGGTTGCGGATAGGTGAAAGCGGAGAATCGCGGTGGATAAGAGTGGTGGAGAAGCCAATGCCGCCGCCATAGACGGTGGTGAAGCCGACGGAGATGAGGAGGAGAGAGAAGAAGATCGAAATCGCAGGCATGGATATAGAGATGAATATTTTAGTAACCATGGCCTCCCTTATTTATACGTAAAGGGATTTAGAGAGAGAGAGAGTTTGCATGGGAGTTTCATATGCATTAAACCAAACGGTTATAAAATAACAAATTAAAATAATTTAATTTTAAATACGTTATATGCGTTTTGATAAATTTTTCATAAATAATTCTTATGAGAAAGACTATTTTTCAAGATAACAATTGTTACTATAATAATAATAATTATAAAACTATATAATATAAATTAAGAATAAAGTTTTATAAATGAGTAGGGTTTCTAAATTTTAGCCAATTACTTGGCCGTTTCATCTAAATATAAAAGGTATGGAACTGAAAACGTTGAAATTTAAAACCCTATATAGAAATACATTAAATTTGCCAAAAGAAGAAAATAAAAGGAAGTTACCATTTCTACCCATTGATTTGACTTTTGAAAATATCAAATAAAAGACTTTCCAATTTGAGCTTAATTTAATTAATTAAGATAGAATAAATTAATAAAGTTATTTATAAATTTTGTAATTTGTCCAAAAATAAATAAATTTAAACTTTAAAAAATTCAATAATTTTTAAAATTTCTAAACAAAATTGAAAAATTAAATACACCTATTATCGGTGTATCTCAAATCTCAAAAAAGTTTTAAAATTGTCATTAAATTTTAGAAAGTTCTATTAATATATTAATGTTGGTAATTTTTAAAGCTAAGATTAATCCTCAAATTTTTTATTGTTAATATATATAGATAAAAAAAAATTTTACAGATCATCTTCTTCAATTTCAAGGATACTAAGGGTAAAAGAATTTTAATTTTTTTAATTTTTTTAATTTTTATATATAATTGAACTATATTAATATTATTTTTGAGAATTTATAGATATTTGCTAAAAATGGAACAGTTTCATCCAATATATTAAGTTATATATTTTTCTATTTTAAAAAAATAAATATTTATTAATAAACTTTTTTATTAATTTTTATTAATAAAAATGGTACACTACTATAATTTTTATTAATTTAACCATTAAAATATTATATGTTTTCACTTTGGATGTGTCATATATAGAAACGGATCAATTCACAATCATATACAGAAATATATTAATTTTGCTTCATTTTCTTTGTTTCGAATAAATTTATTTTTACTTTTTTATTTTGGAAATTTGAGATTTGTTTTCACAAATTTTCTATAATTGAAAACAAAAAAATTTAAATTAGTTTTTTTACAATCATTTTCATTCTTCTGAAGAAACATTAAAAAAAAAAATTTAAATGAAATTGTGAATTGAATTCATTATTGAAAGTTCACTAGCGATCTTTTCACAGTTAATACACGTTGTATAATCGTAAGGGGAGTGATGTCATGTCTCGACCATGCTATGTTCACTTTTACTGATCGCTAGCAATCCTTTGATAGTTAATACACGATATACAAACATAACGGGAGTGGTGTCATGTCTCGACCATACTATGTTGGCCTTTGCTGATCGAGATAAATCTATTGTTAGAGATTAGTTGGCGAACCCCTACGAACCCTCACTCGATAACTCCATCATTCATGTTATCAATTTTATTACGTCACATGATATTTCGATCATATTCGTCTTTAGCAATCAATACTAATTCATATCTAAAGTTTTTAAACGAGGTTTCCTTAATTTTTGCAAAAAATAACGTTCACTTTCTCAATATCTCGTAATTGGATCATAAAATCTTATTCAATATTAGTATGATTGAAATTGACCAAAAAAATAGATTGAATAGATCGAATTGGACCTGAATGATTCAACTAGACCGAATTAGTCTAATCCACTCGAGTCGGGTTGGACAGGCCCAATTAAACTAGTCAAGTGCTTCCGACAAATCGAACCATCAATTTCTAAAATATTAATTGATGTCTAATAAAAAAAAAAAAAAAAAGCTATAATAAAAATTTAAATACCAAAAATGTGTTAATTTAACAATTTTATTTATTTGATAGATACATTGAATTTGGGTTAAATATGGTAAGATTTTTATATCCATACTTGGCATGTATGCGTTAATTTAAAGATTCTAATTTCGAGATAAAATTTTATTTTAATAGGATAAATTATAAAAAAATATTTATAAATTTGACTTTTATTTAAAAAATATTCGGGAAATAGAAATCTGTTAGAAATGTTATTATAATTTTTGTTTGGATTAAACACGACATTCATGCACATTAATTTTTCCTTCCATATTTATAAAAGGTAACATAATATTACAATTTTTTATTTATTTTTTAACGAATTTCAATATTTTTTTTAAATATATAATTTAACCGTTATTATTTAAATTTTTTAGTTCATAAATTTGTACTTTTGTGCACTTTTTTTTAAAAAGAAGTAAAAAACAAAAAAGAAAAGAAAAACAGCAAGAAACAAAATTAACAAGCTGGGATTAATAATTAATTAATAATAATTATACCCAAGAAATTAATATTAAAAACAAAATTTGTTGAGAAATAACTGTAATTAAAAGACAAGACAATGGAGAAACGACATGTCGTCTTTAAGCACAAACGTTGTATTTGAACGATAATCTCTTGCGCTCGAGATCGTATCCGACCAAAAAGTTCACCTGTGCTAAGTTTCCAAAAATGGCAAAGTTCGCCGACGGCACGAAAGCCAAACAAGCCACATTATCAGCTACCATTGCAAACGTATTCAACGGTAACAACTTCACGTCGGCGCCGCCAGCAAAATGTGCCGTAATGACCGGAATATTCAAATGATCAACGCTGCGTGTGGCGAAGCAGAGATCCAAAACCCCAGTTGGATCATTCACTCGCTTAGCTTTAACAACATGCGCCAATGTAGAAGCAACACCTTTGTACAAATTCGGGGGTAGAATTGTCAATGTCGTACCGGAATCGATAAGGATATTCCCTCGTTCTACGGCCGCTGACATGTTGTTCGCAGCCTTAAACCGCTTGTTTGCAACGGACATTGCTTTGAGAGTTACGTAATAGAAGGTGTTGGGTTCTTTTAATACGAGAGGGGTAGAAATGACTTTTCGCCCTGAAACAATGGCTTTTTTGCCGAAACTTATTTTGCCTGTTACATTTTTGTCACTGAAGAATGTCGGCAAGCAATACGAGAACCGCCGTTTGACGGCGGCGATTTTTCTCATTTGAGAGATCAAAGAGAGAGGGCCACCGCCGAGTCCGATAATTCCTGAGGTATCTCCGCTGAAAGTGCCGCCGTTCACATGGCCACATCCAATAACTGTCTTGTAGAGTTTGAAGGATCCAACAGTAATTTTCTCAGATGCTAGGTCGCCATACGTAAAGGATTGGTCTCCGTAGCTATAACCGTAGCTGCAGGTTCGGTTGTCGGGTCCACAGCGATAGTCATCGAGAGAGCGGCAAGCATTGGAAGTGCAAGACACGTGGCGGTAGGAGAAGGATCGACGTGGATTAAAAATGGGAAATGATTGGTTGAAGCATTTGTGACATGGCATGCACTGGGTCCACGTCAGGTCGCTGCCGGTATCAGCGATGGCCATGATTTTGACCCTCGGGGTTCCGATGGAGATGGACATTAGGAACTCGCCGTCGTCGGGGATGATCCGGGAATGGATGCCAGTGGTGGAGACGGCGGCAGCGCGGTTGAGGAGGGTGTCGGAGCGGGAGAAGGAGCGGCGGAAGGCGTTGGTGAGTCGGTCATAGTGGGAGAGAGATGGGTTATAGAGAGGGGAGAGAAAAGAATCGCGGTGGAAGAGAGAGGTGGTGAAGCCATGGCCGCCGTCGCCAACGCCGCCATGAACGGTTGCTTGGGAGAAGGAAATGAGGAAGAAACAGAAGAAAATTGAAATGGCAGCCATGGATTCCAGTGGGAAAGGTTTAGAGGGATGGGAGTTTATTGAGTGCCCAAATTTCGTATTTTATATATGATAATTTAGAGAGAGAATATAAATAAATATTATGATTTTTTGACAGAGGAGAGAGAGAATTTGCATGAGATTATATGACGTGGATTTTCTTATATTTCCTTAAATTATAGAAAATATGTCTCTTTTTATTGTCCATAAATAATAATAATAATAATAATAATAATGGACTCAAATGACACAATTAAATGGTGTAGATTTTCTTGATTTTTTAATATATTTTTTAGGTAAATAATAATTATAATAATAAAGTCCGATGGACCATAAATTATGGAAGACATGTTTAATATTTAAGTATAATTAATTAAAATTTTCTAAGATAAAATATTTATTAATTCAATTTTTACTCTAAGTTTGTATTTAAAACAACTTCCTACTTGGATTTTTGTTTTAAAAAAGAAAACTTTTTTTTGAAGTTTTGTACATTAATTCATGAAATTCAAGTTATCATAATTTGTTATAAAAAACAGAAAGCGGTCGATATATAATATGTATCATAATTCAATAAATAAGGTATTTGAATTTTTAACCTCACACATTTTTTAAAAAAATAATTTAAAAATTATTCAATAGGTAAAAATTCAGACACAGATCAGAAATAAGAGATAAGAGACAAGAATAAAGGCATTATTTTCCATGTTTGCATAACGAATTTATATGAAAAATTGCAATTTTTAATGCAAATCATAGGGTTGTTTTTCCCTTTTAGGATGGTTGAAATTTAAATTAATTGAGATTCTATACCTTTCTAAAATATATATATTTATATATTTATGTATTTATTATTTCTATTATTTAGATAAATTTGAATTCAATTAATTAATCTTTTCGAAATAGGCAAAAGATTACTTTTTATAAACACGTCGTTTAATTCTTAACTGAATTGAGTCTGACATAATCTTCATTTTTTTCCTTAGAGTTGTCACACCGATAAATTCATGTGAGATTTTTTTCTTTTTTATTCGAATTTCAACATTATTATAATATAAATTAAGGAGAATTTTTATAAATGAGTTGGGTTTCTAAACTTAACAAATTATTTGACGGTAAAATTACTTTGTAACTAATACGAAATAATTAAAAGTCAAAAATCTTTGAAATATAAATGGTAAGTGAAACTTAAAATGTGACATGCATTACAGATAAGAAATTCATATATAGAAATATATTAAATTTATCAAAATTAAAAAAAAAAAAGAAAAAAAAAAGATGCCGCTTCTCCACCGACTATGAAAAAAACTCATGATTTAATTTTGTTTAAAAAAAATTAAATAAGAATCTTGAGATAGAGACAATTAAATATGGTACCTTAGAACTACAACGTAGATAATTAGTGATGATGCATGTATGTAAGCTACTATTTTTTAGGTGATACTTGACTTTGTATCATTCACGGTGATGATGTCTTAGTGTTGATTTCGTGGCTAAACGTATTAATATTTTATCTATGTTTTTTTTATCAAAATCTATAAACTTTGAGACTTTGATATTTTTCATCATTCATCATTGACATTCAAAATTTCGACTATCAATAGGTTAATAGACATAATATATATATCATACGATAATAAACAACCGACTTCATTTAAAATTTGTTAGAACTTGAAATCACTTAAAATCCTTCTTATAAAATATATATATAATATGATGAATAACAATCATTTACATTGAACACCAAACATTGCTGTACATAGTGAAATACATATGACACCTAATGTCCATCAAGGCACTTGACAACGAAAAGTGACGTATATAATTTCAAGGTGCTACTTTCAAACATTGCTGTAAGAAGTGCAACGGATGATCCAGGAGCAAAGAATGACCAAAACCTTGTGGATTGGGCAAAGCCACAACAAGCCACAACTCGGTAACTCTCACAGATCATCATGTATAATGTTAGATATGACCCACGATCGAAACATATTGAAACAAATAAATTATGTAGAAAGAACAAATTAAGGGAAGAGATCATTTGAATGAAAGAACCTTAAACATTCAATTATCATGGTTGTTGTGAATAGAACCTACATGTGACCGTATTTATACGGGAGAAAGTACTAGCAAATGTCCTAAACTTTCGCGACAAGTTAGTCACGATTAACAATTTTTCTAAACTTACTCAAGTTAATAACTGCCAACAATTATCCTAAGATTGTTTCAAGTTAATAACTTCTTTTGCTAAGTCAACACACACAATGTCCTCTAGGCTTTTGTAGACGGATTCAAGGAAAGGGACAAGTCAAGCTTATTCACTCACACATAATCCGGCCTTGGCTTTGTGGGAAAACGAGAAAAGTGAATGACCAGTCTTGGCCTCCAATGCAGGGCACCAACTTGAATCCTAAAGACAGACCCAGAATGGCAGCCATTGTTAATTCTGGCCACTAGTTCTGCCTCTGCCTCACCCAAAAAATGCCAGAAATGGGGACTCTGCTAAGGCCAAAATGGAGAACAGGGTGCGGAAATCTTCCGCAATCATCTCTGGCTACTGTGAGCCACAGATGATTTGTGTGTGCATCTATTTTGGCAAAAACCTGCCAAGGTTCTATGTGAATATATTTGTGAATCTTGAATGCTACAATATGTAAATGAAGAGTTTCTCGTCTTTGATGGGATTGTCCTCACCTTTCTAAGAGTCTAATAATAAATGTTAGAAGTTAAAACAAGACTCGGAATTGAACTCAAGAACAAACAGAACTATGAATGATGGATGAATCAGATCTACCAAAGCACAATTCCCAAGATTGTTTTGAAGAACAGAGTAGCAAAACATTCAGCTTATCAAAGCAACAACTTAGAGAGAAAAAATTTCAAGTTTCAAGGACAGATTACCAATAAGAATAATAAATACCTCTTTTCTTCAAGAAGAAGCCACAGCATGTGAACTGCATGGATCCGCATCAAATACTTGCAATACAAATTTCCCCAAAACCTGCCTCATTACAATGCAGCTTTGTCTCCTACCCTTCTGGGGTTGACTTCCTAAGCCTCTCTTCCATATCACACTCAAAAGTCTCTGGCGGTAACCGCTCAAGTCCATTTCTAATAGATATTGCCCTCTTTAAGGTAGACTTAGGCTTTTACAAATGGTATTAAAGCCAAACACAGAACGTTGAACCACCAAGGAGGGTGAATTGTGTGAATTGTGAGACCTCACATTGGCTAACAGATATTGTCCTCTTTAACATTAGGCTTAGACTGTTACAAATGGTATTAGAGTCAGACACCAAAAGCTGAACCACCAAGGAGGGTGGATTGTGAGACCTCACATCGGCTAATAGATATTATCCTCTTTGATGGTAGGCTTAGTTGTTACAAATGATATTAGAGCTAGACACCTAACGCTGGACCATCAAGGAGGGTGGATTGTGAGACCTCACATCGGTTAGAGTGGAGAACGAAACAATTGTTATAAGGATATCGAAATCTCTCCCTAATAACTCTGTTTTAAAAACCTTGAAAAGAAGTCCAAGAGAAAAAATCCAATGAAGACACTATTTGCCACCCAATGAAGACACCGAAAGACTGCCGTTCAAGAAGTCCAAGAGAAAAAATTCAATGAAGATAGTATCTGCAACCTAATCAAGACAATATCAATTAGCAGTAGGCTTGACCGGACTGACGGCCAACACCATTTGTTAATGAGGAGAGAGAGGCAGAGACGTATTGCGTTTCATGTGGTAGAGAGCAGCCTTGAACTGGAAGAAGCAAAAACGGTGGAAAATATTCAACCTTTTTCAATGGGAAAGGCCGCGAGAAGCGCACTTTGAGACCAAAATAAACCAAAAAAAAAGAACTCACAAAACTCCTTTCCACTTTGCTTCAGTGCGTACCCAACTCCCCCACTTTCCCCTCCAAACTTTTCTTCCAAAAACAATTTCCATGGAATTCAACCCCAAAAAAGACACTCCATCTTCTTCATTTCCCATATCCCTTTCTTCTTCTCCATCCCCAACCATGGCTTTCAACTCCAAATTCCAAAAGAAATCCACTGTTTCCCTCTCCCACTGCAATCTCTGTACCACCCTTTTCTTCATCGTTCTCTTCACAGTCCCCACTCTGTTTCTCCTCCACACTTCCACCATCTCTGTCTGCTCCCTTTCTACCTCCACCGCCCGCCTGAACTCATGGTTTGGAGACCTTCGCGATGCTCAATTTTCGTGGAATCGCCTAGCTTTCTCTGAAGATCTTCCCCCACCTGTTGCTCTCAAAATTGCTGTCTTCTCAAGAAAATGGCCGATCGGAACAACCCCAGGTGGAATGGAGCGACATGCTTATACGCTTCACACGGCTCTGTCTCGCCGTGGCCATCGCGTTCATGTTTTCACCTCACCACTGCCCGATTATGGCGTTGTTCAAAACCTCTCGTCTGCAACTTCAGCGCCGTACATCCATTGGCACGACGGTGAACCAGGCCGGTGGCGCTACAACAAAGCTTGGGAGCAATACGAAGAAGAAAACCGCCGAGAACCGTTCGACGTTGTTCACACAGAAAGCGTTGCACTTCCTCACGGAGTAGCCAAAAAGCTCTCGAATCTCGCAGTTTCTTGGCATGGGATTGCCCTAGAGAGCTTGCAATCGGACTTATTCCAGGACCTAGCACGCCGGCCGAACGAGCCGATGTCGCCGGCCTTCAACATGAATATTCAAGGCGATGTCCCGAAGGTACTGAACGAGATTCGATTCTTCAAAAATTACGCTCACCACGTCGCGATTAGCGACAGTTGCGGAGAGATGCTCCGAGATGTGTACCAAATTCCAAGCAGAAGAGTCCATGTGATCGTCAATGGCGTCGACGAGGACGATTTCGGCGAGGATTTCAAATTAGGTCAAGAATTTAGGGCTCGAATCGGAATACCTGGAAACGCAAGTCTAGTCCTCGGAGTCGCCGGAAGATTAGTGAAAGACAAAGGCCATCCGCTACTTCACGAAGCTTTCTCCATCATCACAGAGCAGCATCCGAACATCTACCTGATCGTCGCCGGAGCAGGACCATGGGAACAGCGGTACAGGGATCTAGGTCCTCGAGTTCTGGTTTTAGGATCGATGAGTCCGTCAGAACTTAGGGCTTTCTACAATTCGATCGACATCTTCGTGAATCCAACGCTACGGCCACAGGGATTGGACCTGACTCTGATGGAGGCTATGGCAAGCGGGAAACCTGTAATGGCGTCAAGGTTTCCGAGCATAAAGGGCACCATTGTTGTTGATGATGAGTACGGATTCCTCTTCGCTCCAAATGTGGAATCATTGGTGGAGACGCTGGAAGTGGTAGCTAAAGAGGGTTCCGATCGGTTGAGGCGCCGGGGAAAGGCCTGCCGGCGATATGCGGCGTCCATGTTCACCGCTCGGAAGATGGCTCTGGCTTATGAGAGGCTATTTCTCTGCATCAGATATGAAGCTTTTTGTAATTATCCTTAAAAAGGGAAGGTTAATTTTGTTCAAATTTGAATGTTGGGATCAACCATTTCTTTTCATAATTTGAAATTTTTACCCATTAAAAGTTAATAAAAAGTTGGTGCATAGAATTTCTAGCTCTGCCTCTATAACAAAAATTCTCATAATCATTGGCTTAGCGTGAGTGCAAAGTCCATAATGCCCAATTCCAGAGGAATTTTGAAGGTTCGTTTTCACAAACCAACTCCAAGGAGTGGGGGTATAAGAGTAAAATGACAAATTCACCTCATTGGGATTTAGGAAATGGGTAGCCTCTATTTTCAGCTATAAATACAAAACAGGCCCATCTTCACTTACCTTATTTGGAGAAGATATGGCTTGGCCACTGCATTTGTGAGAGAGGCTCAGACAATGAACTCCATGTTCTTCACGTAAGACCCTTCAACTCTCACCCCCATGATCTAATTTCTCCTGTTTTATGAATCTGTTTTTCTACAAGAACAAATAATTTTAAGA
Source organism: Cucurbita pepo subsp. pepo (assembly GCF_002806865.2). Classification (NCBI taxonomy): domain Eukaryota; kingdom Viridiplantae; phylum Streptophyta; class Magnoliopsida; order Cucurbitales; family Cucurbitaceae; genus Cucurbita; species Cucurbita pepo. Next base: position 3,065,930 of record NC_036638.1, read on the forward strand.
ACATCAGAAATTTGTTTATCATTCATATTTTTCATCATGATCTTGTCCTTGATCTGCAACAAGAATTCTGCAGACCAAAACTAAGGAGAGCAATTGAACCAACTCAACTAGGTCCATTTGAAGTAGAAATCGAAAAATAATCCGTTAGTTCGGCTTCGATAAATTTCGTAGTGTCCAATAGGTTCAGTCGGGCAGTTAGTTCGATTACAGGGGGCAGTGAGATGTATACAAAAATACATAAGATATATCGGTATAGTACATTACCTTGTTTTACTGACTTCGTTGCATTGTTTGGCACACCCATTGGGCGAAAGGGCTTCCTCTTCTCCAGATATGATGAGGGAGAGAGTTGAAACAGAAAGCAAGGAACTGAAGAGTAACGAGAGCAATGTGTATAACGGCCCAAGACCACCGCTAGCCGATATTGTCTTCTTTGGGCTTTCACTTTCGGGCTTCACCTTAAGGTTTTTAAAACGCGTTTGCTAGGAAGAGGTTTCTACACGCTTATAAAGAATACTTCATTCTCCTCCCCAATCAATGTGGGATCTCACCATGTGAGGGATGAGGTAGCCACATGGATGCTCAATGGACAAACTGGAGTTTATTATCCAAAAGGCCACGAGAAGATCCTCGAGAGCATTCCTGATGGAGGTGGGGCTGCAGTTAACACCCAGATCAATTGGTTCAGTGACAAGAACAGTTAAAGGCATGTTTAACAAGGGCCTGTAGCTCCATCCAAGACTACCTAATTGCTTCTGAATTCACAAAAGGGAAATAGAGCTAGGCCCTTTCAAGAGTCAAGAACAATCACAGACAGCTCAAGAACAAATGTGCAACCTATGCACCAAATCCAATCCTGTTCAAGTAAGGTGGTCGTATATGTTTTTCCTTCGAGCCAAAAAATTCTTTATATGTGAGTGTCCATGCCTACTTACACGCACCTTGACTAACCACTGGACCATATTACATTTAGTTGACAAAGAAATTGATCAAAAGATGGAGTAGATGAACTTACACGTTCATGCAGATGAGAGCCATTTCTGCTTTCCATTCCAATCTGTGCATAGAAGCAGTTCTTATGAACAACTCTCAAATACGACATTTTCCCCTGCGAACCAGCCACGTATAATTTACATCAACACAATAAATACTCAGTTAAAAGTTATGGAAAATCTAGATATAAACAAGAAAATTACATACGAGATCTAATATGTTTACCAATTTTCATCACTGGGTTTGGGTCGGAGATGCTATGACACTCTATCATTAAACAAACTGCCATCTTTTTCTATCGGTGAGGATCTCAACTGATCGCCTTATGTTATCGACGCACTATTTCAATAGGCAGCTAAGCATTTCCTGATCTGTTAAAAAACAATATCAAATTTTCAGAACATATGCTTCACCGGTAGCCGACGTATAAACTAATGACATTATATACAAAGTGGAAATAGAACACGCTATAAAACAAAGCCTACCAACCTGCAGACACTAAAGACGTCTCTTCCATTTTTGGCTATTTCGTTTGGATGAGAGAAGGCGGATAGCCTCCGATATTTCCGAATGAATAAAGAAAACGATACCGATGGATCTTGTCACTGATGAAATAAAAATCAATGATAGAACAGAGGTAGAAATTTCAGATCAGTTGAACGTGAAGCAATAATCACATTATCAACAGAATTTAATGAGGTAATGAGAAACCTCTGTAAAAATTTGATCAGTCTTGGCTAGCAATTGTAGGTCGATTCCAACCGTGTACGAGAGTAGTGTAAGTAATTTCATCTAAAGATAATCGAGCCGTGGACATTTGATCACAGATTTTATAAGCTTCATCCATGTCCTTCCCCTTGTATAATCCATTAGTCAAGGTATTGTAAGTAACAACATCTGGGACGATTCCACTTTCTTTCATCTTGCTCAGAAGCTTATTAGCTTCTTCCATATTCCCTAATTTACAGTACCCGTCAATCATGACCGTGTACGTAAATTTATTAGGTCGTATGTTAAAAGAGATCATTTCAAGCAAAGTAGATTCAGCAATATCCATTCGCCCTAGCTTACAATAACCGCCAATTAACGCAGTATAACAAACAACATTCGTCAACAATCCCTCCCCTCTCATTTCATCGATAAGCTGTTTCGCTTCTTCAACACGGCCAACGTTGCACATACCGTGTATTAGAGATGAATACGTGGAACAAGTTGGAAACATTCCCTTACTTTTCATATCATCACGAACTTGCAAAGCTGCAACAACATTTCCGCTATGACAGTTTGCTCTGATTAATATATTATAGACAATGGTACTTAGCTCCATTTTCTTAGTGACCATCTCATTGAATAATTCTTCAACATCTTCCATTCTGTTAGCTTTACAATAACCATCCATCATTACCCCATAAGTGTAAACATTAGAAACCAATCCATTAGCTTTGAATTCATCCCAAAGCTTAATAGCACCATCCAATTTTCCTGCATTACACAGTCCATGCAATAGCAAATTGCAAGTGTAGATGTCTGGTTCAATGCCTAGCTTAGTCATCTCGTCTTTAAGTCTAAAGCATTCCTCGACTTTTCCCGCTTTGCAATAACCTAAAATGAGTGTATTGTATGTGATCCGATCCAATGGAAAACCCCTCTCCAACATCTCCTTGAGTATTCTCACAGCCTCCTGCAAATTACCAGCTCCACAAAGTCCATGTATTAGAGCGTTAGAGGTCGCTGTATTCGCTGGAGAGCCTTTCTCCAATAACCTAAACCAAAGCTCAGTTGCGTCTAAATGTTTACCATCCTTACAGAGTCCACATACCAATATGGTCAACAGATGATCACTAGGCCTGAAGTTCTTTGATAACATCACCATGGTAAATCGCAATGCAGAATCGAATCTCGACTCTGTACATAACCAGTGGATAACCGAATAACAAGTAACACGGTTTATAGATAGCCCTTGAGATAATATCTCCTCTAGAGAATTCTCCGCTCGCTCGATTTGATTACTCTTGCAAAACCCTATCATGAGAGAATATAAAGTAACTGAAGTATGAGTTATATTTTTGGATATCATCACATCTCTAATCTTAAGAGCTTCATTGATATTGCCCATTTTGCAGTATCCATCAATTAAAGTATTGTACACAACTGCATTCGGAACAAAACCCGTGTCTACCATTTCATTTAAAACGTGATTTGCTTCGTCAAATTTTTCGAGTTTTGTCAAACCATTAATAAGCACACTATAAGTTATAAGACTTGGCTTTACCCCTTCTATGATCATCTTCTCCTTGAGCTTGAAGGCATCATCTAATCTCCCATTCTGGCAAAAACCATGAATAATACTATTATAAGTAACAACATTAGGAGAAATACCTGACTTCTCCATTTTCAAGAATAACTCAATGGCATTTTCCATCTTCCCTCCCTTGCACAGAGCGTTTATTACATTCGTAAACAAGAAAACATCTGGACGAACACCACGGGACATCACTTCAAATACTTCACAACATTTTTCAAGTTCGTTATCCTTCACCAAAGAGCTCAATAAAAAATTGCAAGTTTTCAATGACGGAAAAATTCCCTTCTGAGCAAACAAATAAAACGCATCAACAGCGCAACCAAATCCAAGATTCCTGAATTGTGTGCTGTATACATGTATCAACAAATCAAAAGCCTGTGTCCATTCAAACCGCCCAACAACTGAAGTTAAACCTAACAATGCATTAGCTATCTCAATGTGAAGCTTATTCAAATCGAAATTCAACACCGGGAGCTTCCCATCTATCAAACGAATCAGAAGCAATCTCGCGGGGGGTAAAAACTTGGAATTGATAAGCAAAAGAACTAATATACAATAAGAACGAATGGTAAACCGAAATTTGAAAGAGTCAGAAGCAAAGTAGAAGAAGTTAAGACAAGTTTTGGGATTGGCTTTCAATCCAACGGAGAAGAACATCCGATCAAACTCAAGAGGAGACAAATGAGGCAACAGAGCTCTACATTTAGAAGAGTCCAGAGACGAATTAGAGAGAATAGAAGATACCGAATATAACAACTGATCCTGGAGCTGCCATGGCGGCTCCTGGTGGTGTTCTTTATGCGGTTGGGTCGATAACACACAAGCCAACCGGCGCGAGAAGGGAAACAACACAGGAACTGTCTTATTGATTTTAAATCTAGTCAAATGCATTGAAGAACAAAGGTTACAGATTAGAAGTTAACGAAGAATGGATTGAAAAGCTTAAATCAATCAAGAAAGTTGAACAGGATTGTTAAGGATGGAGGAAAAAGCTATGAGATCGGAGGCAGAGAGGGAGGAGAGGGCGGGCGGGGAAGAACGTGGAGGCCCCGGCGTTGGGCCACGAGAGAAGAAATTGAGCGGCTGATCTTGGTAGAAGTCGAAGTTTTCAAGTGCTGGAATGTAAAAATGGCGGGTTGGACAATTCCTAATTGTCAAATGGGCTTCGGCCCATATTCCTTGGACTGTTATTGGGCTTTTTATGATGACTCGGCCCATATTCTTTGGACTATTGTTGGGCTTTTTGGCAAAAAAATCAGCCGAAAATAAACATTATTAAAAAATAATTTTCTTTTAATTATTGTTCATTAAATTTCTAGATAATAATCAATATATAGCTCAAGAAAAAAATAAAAAATTCAAATTATTTTGATATTATCCTATGAATAAAGTTTTTTTTTTTTTTTTTAATGATGAATTATTAATAGAGATAGATATATCTCTTCCACAAAATTGAGATAAGGATTATATTAGTATCCACTTGAATTTGATTGTGACTGATAATTAGACCAACCATTACCATACAATAAAATATAAAAATGTCTCTTTATTTCTTGATTTTTTAATTATTTTTTTAATTACACATAAATAAATAAATCAAATTTTTAATTACACTTCGTAAGCTGGAGAGCCCAACATATTCATTACTTTTCTTGTATTATTAAAAGATTATTATTGTAATATTTTAAAATATTAATTATGGCGACCATGGTCGTCACGAATAATGTCACATGGATTGGTATAAATTATTTTTAAGAAAAGTTATGAAATATTTATTTGATTGATAGGTCCTATATGTAATTGCATGCACATCCCCCCATATATTAATACATAACTTAAAAATTAAAATATGAAATTGCAATATTTTATTAAGGGTTCGAGTTTATTTATTAAGAAAAAAAAAATATTCATTCATTATCAAGAAATTATAAATAAACTTTTCTAGTTAAAATGTATTTTTAAAATTATAGAGAGAAATCGCAATTTTATTATTATAAGTTCTTATGACTTTACTTTAAGATTTTCCAAAAAAACCTTATATTAATAAAGAGAGTATTTTATGATTATAAACTCATAATCATTTCCATGTGGGACAACATTTTAATAGGTTTGGTTAAAATTTAAAATTTTATTATTAATATTAGGATTTTATATATACTTTATTTGTTCCACCCCCACTACTTTACTGCAAGATGCATGAGACCTTATCTATCCAACCCGCTGTCATTCATTTCAATTCCTTCCCACTTTAATTTCACTTTTTGGTATATTCTCACTTTTATTCTTACTATTAAATCATTTACGTATTTAATAATTTTAATTTATTTACACGCGCGAGAAACATTTTTTTCTATCAGCTAAATGAGAACGAGAGACAGTTTATTGTTATTTTAAAATTACATTGTAATATTAAAATTTAAATTTCTAAAAAATTATGTTCTAATATTTAAATTAAAATTTTTATTATGATATTTTATATTTTTTTCATTTTATTTATAAATAAATTCTCGAAAAATAAATAAGAAATTTTGCAGATAATAATCAAAATAAGTATCTATTAATTTATATAATATAATTGTTTAGTTAATTTAATAATTATTTTATTTGCCATTTAGGTATAGATTTCACATGTGATGTGTTTCCCATCTTAATATAATTTAGAAAGAAAAATGGTTTGAAAAATTGAGGAAAAAAGTTAGCCAATTTGAGGTGAACTTTGTAGCTGGATTGAGTCCATCGCCGTCCAATTCGTGTGAACCAAAGAGCTCTGCCTTTCCTTTTCCTCTCTCCACTACACATTTTAAAACCAACCTTTTCTTCTAATTTAATTTTGCCCAATTTTTTTTTTCCAGAATATTCATTTATATCTGCATTAAATTCTTTTAATTTCTCAACAAATTCCCTAAATAATTATTGGATGAATTTTATAAATTACATTTAGTCAGTTATTGGATGAATTTTTATTTTTATAATTAAATTTCTTTTTCTTCCAATTTCTCCCCTATGGGTTTTATCTTTATTAAGAAAATATTTTAATTTTTTGTTACATTTTTTAAACAAAAAAACAAATTTTATTGACTTCTTTTTAAGTAAGGAATCTCGCAATTTAAATACCATAATTATTGATATTTCAATTTATGCTCGTCAGGAAAATTTATAAGAGGTCACCCAACATAGAATTCCCGCTCCTTAAGAGTGAAGACGTTCACTCACATGCATTCTAAATTTTTTTTTATAAGGTCACCCGACATAAAATTATTCTAAATAAAATACATTTAATCACAGAGAATCAAAATAAAAATGAATTAAACTTACAAATAAATATACATATTCAGAAGATTGAAAAATTAAACACATTAATATTGCTAACTCTCATTTAATTAAGCATTGACTACTTGATTAATTCAAAATACTTAATTAGTGATCCAAAAAATGCATTATTTTTCTTAATTATCATTATATTTTCATAATTTTTTTTTGGTAAGGACATTTTTTTGGTAAGGCTATTTGCATAAAACTCCGTCATTTTCATTTATTAACTTACTTTTCAGATCTTATATTTAAAATTTTGAATTTACATATTTTATCGGGAATATTCATCAATAATTTACATGTATTAATTTATTTGAAATTTCGTATTTAAATTTTCATATCTCAACGTGAAAAATTCAATAGTTGACACATATTCCAATATTTAATTTTTTACGTTTTGATATAAAAAATTAAGAAATAATTGACATGCTGTGAGATTTCATAAGATAATAACGAAACTGGTGTAGAAATCTCTCCCTAATAGATACATTATGACAACATACCTAATAGACTAAATAGACTAAAGCAGACCATTCATGTTTTTAAGGTTTAATATTAAAATTTTTAAAATAATAAAAGAGAAAGGGAGAAATTAAAAAGTCAATTATTTAATTTAGGAGAATAAAATTAGTAAAATTAAAAAAAAAAAAAGAAAAAAAAAAGGCATGTTACTTTGTTAACCAAAACCATGTCGGTGGGATACATGTCCTAATCGCTCACTGTCCATTGGACCATAAATGGGAGCTTTCCTTTTGACTTCCACTTGCAGACAAACAACACAACCCAATGGATACTTTTGTATTATAATACTAATTATATATAAATTATTATTACTTTTCAATTTATTCAAAAAAAAAAAAAAAAAAAAAAATATATATATATATATTATCGAAGATTCGATTCATTTATATACTTTTTATTTACTTAAACGTCATATTTATTTAAATACCGTATTCGATAGAATATTAAAAGTTTTGAGTAAAATAATATTTTAGGTAAAAAATCCCTTTAAACTGGTGAGAATAAAAATTTTAATACGACGGTAATATAAAAAGTAAATAAATCCAAAAAAAGACTTGGGAGAATTTATTCTTAACCAATAAAGTTGTGCATAGCGTATACGGTGGGCATCCATCCACCGAATAATATTTCGAGTCATTTTTAACTTGACCTATATTTAAGCAGGTCGTTGCAGAAGAGGGTGTGGGGCCCACAACGACAAGATTCGTCATTCGTGTCCGATGAAATCCGGGTCGGGTCGGGTGAACAAAAAAAAAAAAAAAAAACACGGCGAAGTTTTTACTATTATCTTTGAATTCGTTTGGCTTTGGTTGGACTTGGAAATTGGAATGAGTTGTCGGATCTTGGGTTCGACGCTCTATATCTGTAACAACACATTCTAAATATGAACATAAATCTTCAATCATTATTCATTAGTCTCTTTATAATTCTGTATATAAACAAACCCACATTTCGATTTCCAGAACCAACAAACAGAACTCCAACCCATTTCATTCCGCCATTGCTGACTTTTCCTGTTCCAGGTATTTTTATCAATCTTTTCCTCTTCTGTTCTTCATGTTCTTTGATAAATCCTTGTGGGTTTCTTGTTTTTGTTAGATTATTTCAGATATAAATCATTTTTGAAGTTGTTTTTTCCAGAAGATTTGTTGTTTATTGTGTTTTTTAATCATTTGGGTTGTTTGTTAATCAAGAAAACAAGATTAATCCATTTTTGGATTCTTATTTTGACCCAAAAACGAATTTATTTGAATGGATTTTGTTTATCTATGCAGGAAGAAGATGGGCAGTGAAAATTTTGGTTTATGGCTATTTTTTATTGCATCTCTTCAGTTTTTTATTAGAACACAGTGTACTATTGTGGGGATTACTTATGTTCGTGAACCTAGTGTCAAAGGAGCTGGTAAGAAACCCGACCCACTCGACCAACTCGACCAACTTGATCAACTCGATCGACTCAATGGACTCGAGTGTTTAATTTAGTTTTTTTGATTGAACCACTTTGTAGTTTGTTTGGATGGTAGCCCTCCAGCTTATCACTTGAGTGAAGGGTTAGGCGCTGGTGTTAACAATTGGTTGATTCAGCTAGAGGTTTGTTCTTTCACTTTGAGCTGAAAAATTCATTCAAGAATATGCATTTTTGTTGATTATTTGTTGAAACTAATTTCATTCTTAGGGAGGAGGATGGTGCAGCGATGTCAAGACTTGCGTCCTGCGTCGGGATACTCGTTTAGGTTCGTCTAAGGCCATGGCAACCGAGCTTGCGTTTTCTGGGCTTTTGAGTAACCAACGAGAATTCAATCCAGGTATAGTGTGAGATTCCATGTTACTTGGGGAGGAGAACGAGACATTCTTTACATATAGCCTTGGATGAACCGTTCGAATCTATTATCTCTGCTATAACAACAATACTTCTATGCTATAGATTTTTATAACTGGAATAGAATCAAAATTCGATACTGCGATGGATCTTCGTTCACCGGAGACGTCGAAGCCGTTGATCCCGTAAGTAGCAATGGTTTCGAACACTCCTTTACTGATCAACATTGTGAGAATGAATGATATTTACCCCTCCGTGGCATTTCTGAACTAGTGATGATACCTTGGATCAGGCAACCAATCTGCATTTCAGAGGAAAAAGAATTTTTCGGGCCGTGATCGATGATCTACTCGCCAAGGGAATGAAGAACGCGAAGAACGTATGAACCGAACCGAACTGAACTGAACTGAACTGAACTTGCTTGTTTGTTACTACACATTATGATCTATACAAGTACACCTCTCGCATCGATCTTATGTCGTTAACGCAGGCTATTCTCTCGGGATGTTCGGCCGGTGGATTAGGTTCCATTTTGCATTGTGATATCTTCAAATCTTTACTTCCTCCTACTACCAAAGTAAAGTGTGTCTCAGATGCAGGATACTTCGTCAACGTGTAAGCTCGTATTACTTCTCGTATCTCGGCTTTCGTCGTTCGTCGTTCGTGTTGATCTAATGTCATAATGTTGAATACCAGGAAAGATGTCTCTGGAGCACAGCATATCGAGGAGTTCTTTAGCGATATAGTCGCCACTCATGTATGTTCCTCTCTATCGTTCTCGACTTTCTTTGGCGTCGATGATCGATCCATTTACCATTGGAATGTTCTTCTTGCATCTTATGAACTTAACAGGGTTCAGCTAGGAATTTGCCTGTACAATGCACTTCAAAAATGAAACCCGAGTTGGTAAGTTTTCGATCGAGGAAACATGTCGTGTTCTTCGTTTCGATGAATCCTATGTTTCTCATCCAAACTTCTGCAGTGTTTCTTCCCCCAAAATGTGATTCAGCTCGTTCGGACTCCAATCTTTATTGTAAATGCAGCTTATGATTCATGGCAGGTAAAGATCATACCGTCTAAACGTGTAAATAACCCGACTTTCGAGCTCGAGTTTGTTGCTTAACTGTTTGCTGAATGAATATTCAGGTAAGGAACATTCTGGTGCCCGGTGTTGCCGATCCACGCCATATTTGGAATAACTGCAAGAACGACATCAAAAACTGCTCGTCTATTCAGCTTGAAACCTTACAAGGTAGCTCCCTCGCTGACACTCGTTCCTTTCTCCATTCGATGTGAGACCCCCACCAAATCCACCCCCTTTGAGGCCCAGTATCCTTACTGACACATCGCCTCGTGTCTACCCGCTTCAAGGAACAGCCTCCTTGCTGGCACATTGTCCGGAGTCTAACTCTGATACCTACATCGGTTGGGGAGGAGAACGAAGCACCCTTTATAAGGGCGTGGAAACCTCTCCCTACAGACGCGTTTTAAAAACCTTGAAGGGAAGCCCAAAAAGAAAAGCCCAAAGAGAACAATATCTGCTAGCGATGGGTTTGGGCCGTTACATCAAAAGTGTTTGTTTTGATCTTTCTGGTTTTGATTTAGATTTCAGGGATAAGTTTTTGAATGCATTGAATGGCTTTGGACACCCTTCATCAAGAGGATTGTTCATAGATTCTTGCTATGCGCATTGCCAAACTGAAATGCAGGAGACATGGCTAAGAGCAGACTCTCCCAAGATCAGTAACACGGTAAATTGATATCGATATCGACATCGACATCGAAAGTTATTACTCGAACGTAAACTTCATTTTCTTTGTTCTTGAAAGTACCAACTCTTTTATCAAATTTTAAAATGCAGCCCATTGCAAAGGCGATTGGAGACTGGTTTTTCGACAGGAGTGTGTTCCAGAAGATCGATTGTCCATACCCGTGTAACCCGACATGCCATAACCGCATTTTTTAAACGAAATACGACCCCTAATGACGGGTTTATTAACACAGATTACGTTATTGTTTATAACAGAGAAAAAAAAAACACAAGTATACAGTTTGAATACAATGAAGCATCATTCATCAAGAGCTCGAAAATAAGAACGAAGGCTGTCGCTGCACCGAACTCGGGGTGTGTCGTCGTTGTCGTCGTCGTCTTCGATTGTTTGAATTGTGTATTAGCTTAGCATTTTCATATTGTTTGAGCCTTTGTATTCTATGAAACTGAATATCACATAATATATTATATTCTCTCTATTTATTGTTTGAGCTTTTAATATTCAGCTGATAATCTTTAAAAGATTTGAATAGGCAACTATAAGCCAAGAACACATGCAATGAACACGCTCGTTGAACCTATAAGCCATATTACGAGTGCTTGATCAACCATGCACTGTTTCCCCCACGCTCATTTTAAGCCATCCTATATGTACCATTCCTCTCGAGTTGACTACGGTTTTGAACGTTCATGGTTGAGTACGTACTTTGTTGACTATAAGTCTTTTTAGGAACGCTTGATCAACAATGCACCATTTCCCCCATGCTGATTTTAAGTCATCCTAGATGTACCATTGCTCTCGAGTTGACTACGGGATTGAACGTTCATGGTTGAGTATGTACTTTGTTGACTATAAGTCTTCTTAGGAACGCTTGATCAACAATGCACCGTTTCCCCGCACTGATTTTAAATCATCCTAGACGTACCATTCCTCTCGAGTTGACTACGGTTTTGAACGTTCATGATTGAGTATGTATTTTAAAATAAATAGTAATAATAATTAACTCGTACTTACCATTTTTGTGATCCCATATTGATTGGAGAAGGAAACGATGTCTTGTTTTATAAGCGTGTGGAAACCTCTTATTAGCAGACACGTATTAGAACCGTGAGGCTAATAGGGATACGTAATGGGTTATAGCGGACAATATTTGTTAGCGATGGGTTTAAACTGTTACAAATGGTATTAGAGCCAGACACCGAGTGGTGTGCCAGTGAGTACGCGAGCCCCGGAGGGGGTGGACACTGGACGGTGTGCCAATGAGGACGTTGAGCTCTAAAGGGGGTGAACACTGTGCCAACGAAGACGCTAGATCCTGAAGATGGTGGATTGTGAGATCCCACATCACTTGGAGAGGGGGACTAATGATAGGGAGGACGTTGGGACCACGAAGGGATTGAGTTATGAGAAATATGCGTTTTAAAAACTTTAAGGAGAAATTTGAAACGAGAAGCCCAAAAGAGAAAGTTAGTCCAAATGTCGTCTACTAGCCGTGAGGTTGAGTTTCGTCTTAACAAATATGTAACCTAATTTGCAAGCTTTTATAAATTAAAAAACAAATAAACAATACCCTCCTAGGAGACCTAAATTCAATCATTTATAGTTTAATACAGCGTAAGAAAAATTTAGTCGTCCCGGGAAATGTCTTCAACCAATTCGGACGAACGAGATATTTGCTAGAGCTCACTGGTTCATTTCCATGGAAGCTTAAGACGTCCGGAGGGTTTCGCGTAAATGGAAGCTTGGAACAAATGGGCATCCGGCAGCAATGGCACCATCGGTAACCAGCGCCCAACGCCATGTTGAATCTATGTGCTCGGATACGTTTTTAATGGATGTTTGTTTGTTTATTGTAGGCCAGGCATCGAAGGCTGCTGTCTCGATCAATTATGATCCAACTAGACCTTCCCGCTTGCCGTCGACTATGTAAGTCGTCTGGATTTCCGCTTTGAATGTGCTCGTAACTTGCAATTTCGTTTGTTCGTTGTTGTCTAGGGTTCTTGGTGATTGATTTCTTATGCACTTCACTTTGTTGATTGACAACTTGCAATTTTTTATGCACATGTGGCTTAATTTAACATCTCATACCTTTTGTTTGCTTTTTTGGTCTCTTCTCGAGATTTGTCTGAAGGATAAAATTTAGTATTTAATTGTGATTTTATTGAAGTTTGAGCATTGAGCTGAAGCATTAGGATGGATCCCACGCATCCCTGTGTAGAATGATGCAGTCTTTGGGCATTAGACATGTTTATTTGTCTAAGCTTTTGCTTTCAATCATTATTGTATATGTTCTTTCATGATTCGTTTGTTTATTTAAAAGATCCTAATCTTTGCGTGGTTATTGTCTATACGTCCAAACTAATTGCTAATAGATATTATCCTCTTTGAGCTTCCCCTTTCGAGTTTAACTTCAAGATTATATTTTAGCCTACTGCTAGCAGATATTGTCCTGATTGAGTTTTTCCTGGCTTCCCCCTCAAGATTATATAGTCCTCTTTAAACTTTCACTTTCGACCTTCCCCTCAAGATTATATTATTCTCTTTAAGCGTTCCCTTTCGGGCTTCTCTTCAAGGCTTTTAAAACGCGTCTGTTAGTGAAAGGTTTTCACACCCTTATAAAAAACGTTTCGTTCCTCTCTCCAGCCAATGCGTGATCTTACAATCCACTCCCCTTCGGTGCTCAACGTCCTCTCTAGCACACCACTCGGTACCTAGTTCTAATACCATTTGTAACGGCCCAAGCCCATCAATAATAGATATTGTCTGCTTTGGCCAGTTACATATTGCCGCCCGCCTCACGATTTTAAAACGCATCTATTAGGAAGATGTTTCCACAACTTTACAAAGAATATTTCGTTCTCCTTTCCAATCGATGTTGGATCTCACAAGTAATATATCTAAAAGTAAAAGTACCAAGAGCAGGATAAGATATTCTCGGTGGAAAAAGAAAACCTCCCAATGCCATGGGATTACAGCAGAATAATGCTTATGGAACAGTTGAAACTGCAGAGATATTTATGTAGAAACCAAGAACACACTAGAACAGTTCTGATATCAACTAGCCTTTTCTATCTTTACCTTGAAACTTGGGATGTCTACTTTTAATCCAATATTCTCGGGCAATAGCAACCACCAAATGGACCAAAGGGCTTTTAGCTTTTTTCCACAACTCGTGAGTTGTGACATAAAGAGACTGTATTAATAAAAAAAAACAATATTAGCAATTGCTTCTCTGCCATTCATGCTGTATTAGTTACAACGTAAATATGTAGTTTGGTTTTTATCGAAACGAATCTAACATTGATGGAACTTTATTTTTCTGAGGTCTCACCTCGATTGGAGAGAGGAACAAGATATTCCTTACAAGGGCAGAGAAGCTTCTCCGTAGTAAACGTGTTTTAAAACCGTAAGAGTTAAGACAATATGTAATGAGTCAAAACAAACAATGTTTGTTAGTGATGAGCTTGAATTGTTACAAAATGATATAAGTATCAGACACCAGGCAGTGTGTCAATGAGGACATTGAGCTCCCAAGATAGGTGGATTGTGAAGTCCCACATCGACGGGAGGAGAGAACGAAACATTCATTATAGAAAAGAACACTCTTAGTTGCCTTGAAGTAAAAACCTTGTATGAATGACAAATCTAACTAATGGAAAAGAACGACAAATCCTTGACTCATTATCTAACTGATGTGGAATTTTAGCTGTTTCTTCCGTGTTTCATTACAATAATTTACTATTTCATCACTAGAATTCTTTCAACCATGAATTGACGGATGGAGAAAAATGCAAATATTTTTTCTTCAAGCAACTTTTGACTATTACAAAGCTATAAAACAAATGTTATTTGATATCGGTTAATATAGGCCTAAATTTATAGTATGCCTTGTTTTTTTTTTTTTTTTTTTTTTNAACACAAATCGACTATAAAGTTAACTAAAAAAGTGTAAATAATGTTCTTTTTGGAGCTTGCTTCACTAAATTCTTGTTTGTTCGGTTACTTCGACTTGTGGTCAGGTTTTAAATTTGAAAGTGTTGGGGGGGCTTCCTGTGCAAAATTTGTGGAAGTTTTGCATTAAAAAAGAAATAAAAGTGAATTAATTTTTTTTAGTTGCCCGCCACAATTTCAATAAAAAAAAAGAAAATGATGGGAAGATGAGAACTGGAAGACAAAGGAAGGCCCAAGAAGAAAGTACACAGAACTGAGCCCGGTGGCCCAGGGGGTGCAATTTTCGAAGGGTCGGGTGTTTGAATTTTTCCCTCAAACGGAGGCAGAGAAAACGGCATGTTCTTCGTCTTTTCGATCTGAAAATCAATCAACATCGCTCAACTCTAATTTATGTATTGCTATTAAATCCTCACTCAAAATTACGCTACATGGGTTCCTTATCATTTGCTTTGCTTCGCTTAGCATTTGGATAATCAAGAAAGGGACCCCATTTCCGTTCCACATCTCTGCTCTGCGAGTTACTTTGTCTCTTTCTCTCATCTACTCGCCACAATATGCTTCCAATCCCATGCTTTCCTTTCTTTTTTACTTTCCCAATTCTCCTTCATTCCTTTTAATCTCTCATTAATTTGAAATCGGTGTTTATGGAGTCTTTCTAGATCTGGATTGTTCGAATCTTTGCCACTTTTTGGATTTTTCCATGGAGTAGGATCGGCGTTGGTTTCGAGGGATGGGATCCAGCGGGAGTAAACCGTCGTGCAGTTCGCTGCCGTCGCCGCCGCCGTCTTCATCGTCGTTGGCGGCGACTCTTTCGAGTTCCGGGAGAATCCGGAGGAGGAGATCCAAAGGCCGGAGAGTTTTCCAGTGTTCTTGCCTTGGGACGCTCTCTGGATCGCACCATAGCGACAATGACGATAATGTACGGGATTTTCTTCCCCTTTTTTTTCAAGATGGATTGAGATTCGAATTTCTGCATCTTTGTTGGTGTTTTTTTTTTATTGTTTTGGCATTCGATTTCTGGAGAATGGACTTCATATTTGCACAAAACTTAGTAGTGTTTTAACTTTGCGTTGTCTGTTGTCTTTCGATTCATGTTAATTTTCTTGTTTATATTTCTATAGAATTCCAGCATGTTCTGCCCATGCAATTTGGATTATTGTATAAATGGTTCTTGTATTTGATTTATGATGGGCAGTTTTAATTTCTAATGATCTCTCTGAACAAAATTAGAGGTTGATTGACGATGTTCGTTATGTTCACTTGGGTTATGTGTTCTTCTGCAGGATTGTGAAAGTGATAACAAAAAGAATGCTCATTATTGTTCATCTGCAAATCATACTGCTCAAGCATTAGATCAGAAGAAAATTGAGGGTTACAGAAGGGTCAAAGCTGAGGAGTCTGTTGAAGCACCTTGCGTAACGTCGAATGTTGAACTTGATGGATGGGATCAAACCGGTGGTGCTGTTACCGCCCCTAGAGCTGGTAGTACTTCTTCCCATGCAACCTCCCTCGAACCGTTGAAGTCTTCGAGTAACTTCCTTTCTCGCTTTAGTTTTGTTCCCGGTAATGTAAGCTTCAGACTGAGTAGAGCAAGCAGGTTAGGATCATCTAGATCTTATCCTTTGTCTTCAACTAATCTCTCAATGTTGAATGACGAAGACGGGCTTCGTTTGTCGAATGGACCTGTCGGAGGCTTGGATGATCGAGATGAAATGCAGCAAGGTAGGGACTCGCTTCCTGCGTCCTTAGCTAGTGCAACTCATACTCAGTATCATGGAGATGGTCCTGCTAATTTTAGGCTAAATACACTACCTTCTGATCTTTCTACTAACTTACAAGACAATCAGGCAGTTTCTTCTACCCACAATGTGGCTCGTGATTGTGATAATGCCCGAGTAGAGCCTGATGGAAACGTTTCCCATCCTCGAAATCTACCTGAAAATGAAAGCAGTGAGATTAGACAATCTGATAGACAGACTGGATCTAGGGAACCAGTTGAACAGAATTTTCGTTTCAGTCGGACCCTTAGCGTTGGAAGACTCCGAGATAGGGTTCTTCGTAGATCATCGTTATCTGACTTCACATTGTGTCCTCAGCAACAAGAGGGAGAGGAGAGAGATGCTAGTCAGAGTGGCGATGACCGACATGTTCGGACTGCTGAGACAAGGGCTTCATCATCTGAAGATAATGCTATGACCTCTCCAACAACGTCAGGTTATCCAGCTCCTAGTCTATCTAGTTCCCTGTTTAGCACCCAAGATAATGAAATGGAAACCACTCGGCCTCGAGAAGCTAGATATCACGATTTGCTCGAACACCGGTCAAATTTCCTTGAGCGGAGAAGACGAATACGTTCCCAGGTTTGTAATTATTCTTGATGGAGTTCATTTTTATGCTATGGTAGAGATGCAATAGTATAAAAATGTTGTAATGTTGGTCTTTTTTTTCTCTCTTGAATCCACTCATTCAGGTTCGTGCCCTACAGCGGTTGGGAAGTCGCTTTGAGAACCTATCTGGGCACGAGAGATCGTGTATATTATCTGGTCGACATAGGACGGGTCATTGTACTTGTCGTATCAATAATCGTGACACAAATGTAAATGATAACACTGATGCTAGAGCTAGTATATCAAGAATTGTAATGTTAGCTGAAGCCTTATTTGAGGTAAGTCAATGTTCTGTCATCTTCTCTGCTTACTTTCCTCGCATTTTATCTATACTATTGAATCTCTGTACTTAATTTAATTAGGTTCTGGATGAAATTCACCAGCAATCTGTAGTCTTATCGTCCCGTCCTGCATCTTCGATTGGCTCTCTGCCTGCTCCGAACGATATTGTAGATTCTATGCCCGTTAAATTTTATTCCAAGTTGCAAAAGCATCAAAACGAGGAAGCTGCCCAGTAAGCATATGCTCTTTCTTGTTTAAGACATTCATTCCACATATTCTTTCGCACGCATAGCTCTTTTCGTGTTTAGTCCAACATTTGTCTGATGTGTCCCACCTTTTATACTATAAATCCACAGATGCTACATATGCCTGGTCGAGTACGATGAAGGAGACAGCATGAGAGTGTTGCCTTGCCATCATGAGTTTCACACAGCGTGTGTCGATAAGTGGCTGAAGGAAATCCACAGGTATTAACTGGTTCACATACCGTTTTCTGCATCTCGAACTGTATACAATTAGCATACATGGATGAATGCCTCATTTTCTGGTATTTTTGGAACATCATACACTGGCTTTCACAGACATCATTCATGGGGTGGGCCTGACTTGATAATACTCATATTAGATCATTGTGCCTCAACCAACGACTCGTTGAACAGTCGAACAAATGAATCCTACTTTTGACTCGATCGATGTGTATAGTTTTCATGCTACTGAAGTTCGACCATTCATGGCTTTCACATACATCATTCATGGGGTGGGCCTGACTTGATAATACTGATATTAGATACATTGTGCCTCAACCAACGACTTGTTGAACAGTCGAACAAGATCCTACTTTTGACACGATCGATGTGTATAGTTTTCATGCTACTGAAGTTCGACCATTCATGGCTTTCACAGACATCATTCATGGGGTGGGCCTGACTTGATAATACTCATATTAGATACATTGTGCCTCAACCAACGACTCGTTGAACAGTCGAACAAATGAATCCTACTTTTGACTCGATCGATGTGTATAGTTTTCACGCTACTGAAGTTCGACCATTCATGGCTTTCACATACATCATTCATGGGGTGGGCCTGACTTGATAATACTGATATTAGATACATTGTGCCTCAACCAACGACTTGTTGAACAGTCGAACAAGATCCTACTTTTGACACGATCGATGTGTATAGTTTTCATGCTACTGAAGTTCGACCATTCATGGCTTTCACAGACATCATTCATGGGGTGGGCCTGACTTGATAATACTCATATTAGATACATTGTGCCTCAACCAACGACTCGTTGAACAGTCGAACAAATGAATCCTACTTTTGACTCGATCGATGTGTATAGTTTTCACGCTACTGAAGTTCAACCAACCTGACTTGCTCGTCTGTGTTATTATGCAGGGTATGTCCACTCTGTCGAGGTGACATATGCAGCAGATCAGATGCGTTACCAGACGATGTCATGTGAAGGCAATTCATTTCGAAAACCCGCTGTCTGTGATTCTTTTTGGTTGGCTGGTGAGAATATTGCAAGGGAAAAGATGATGAATGGGTATGAAAATGATGCTGAAATTCTGGTTTTTGTTCTATGATTTGTGGTGTCCTTTTTATAAGTATTGACTTGCTAGAGTGTTGTAATGAAAATGGACCCAAAAGAGAATCTCACGAGCCTTCTTCTCCTGTCCAAGATTGTGAATAAGATAATGAAAGTCTTTTCTCTACACTTCCTGTCTTTTTCCCCACTTTTCCCCATAAATTTTGTTTTTTTTTATTGCTTAATTAACATTTTCATTTAATTTAAGAAATAAACCAAAATTTCCCATAAAATATTTTTTAATTATAAATATTTATAAGTTTATCTAGCTTAATCTAAATTCTGATATCAAGGTAATTTTTATATTAAATTTAACATAAGAAGTAGATAAAAAAATTTATTCCAACTTATTTGAAATTTTTATTTTACTTTATATATATATTTATATCATAAATCCAAACATTCTTAATTAAGCAATATATTTAATAAATACAAATTTAAATTTCTGCGCAATATAAGTGGAGGAAATATATTGATGAATAAAAGAAAAAAGAGGAATAAAGAGTGCGAGAAAAGAAAAAAAAAAAAAGATCAATTAATTGAGATTTTTATAATTATTGATTTTTTAAAAATAATATTTATATATATATATATATATATATAGTTGTCGGTTTTTTTAATTTTCTGTATCGGGAAGAGAGATTTGTTTGTTTGCTTAATCAGCTATGAGCGCGAGGCAAAGGCGCGTCGTCTTGCCGGAGGGAATGGGCGGGAAGGATAGCTGCAATCGGAATTCCTAAGAGCTACTGGTTCGAACGAATCAATGTAATTCGATATTGTTTGTAAGTTGCAAGAATTCGACGAAGATGAGCGGCAGCTTGAACGACGATAGTTTCCATCAAGATCTTCAACCCCGAGCCAATAATGTTTCCGACTATTTATCGCACCAGCTTCAACCTCCGCAGCCGCCGCCTCGTCGTCCTCGTGGTTTTGCCGCCACCGCTGCTGCTATAGGACAGACAACTTCCACGGCTTCTGCTACTGGCGGCAAGGCAAAGAGAGAGAGAGAGAAGGAAAAAGAGCGGACGAAGCTTCGTGAGCGCCATCGCCGAGCCATTACTAGTCGAATACTGGCGGGACTCCGCCAGTATGGTAACTTCCCCCTTCCTGCTCGCGCTGATATGAATGATGTGCTGGCCGCGCTTGCTAGGGAGGCTGGTTGGGTTGTCGAGGTCGATGGCACCACATACAGGCACTCCACTCCGCCTTCTCAGTCCCAAGAGGTTGGTACTTTTGGTTAAACTTTTCGCGCTTTTTTCAAGAGTCATTGTCACGCTAATTTTTTCGTTCTTAGTTTATCTCTATGAATTCTTTAAAACAATCATGGATTGATCTCTGATGCCACTAAAAGAATCGAAAATGATGAACGTGATTTAAAGGAACACGACAAGAGCATTACTCTGAAATTGCTAATGATGAACGCTGCAAAAGGAAATATGGAACGTAAATGAAGTGTCAACGACAGGTGATAGTAACACAGGCTCAACAATCAACTCATTGCTTATTTTCGCAGTTTTATCGATACTTTTAGAGCAAATGGTAATTTAAGACTTGTGCTATAATTTAGGTATGAATATCTGGCAATGCTTCATAAGTTTCTACTGTCGTTGGAAAACCTTCGTGCATCTGTCGTATATGGTTGCCTTTATTCTAGCAAACAACGTAGATTGTGTTAAGAGTTTAAACTTGAGGAAGATGATATAGATCGAACGCTTCGCACTCTACCTGTCTTTCCAATTAGGATTATAAGATATAAAATATGTCATCATACAAAAAGTATGCTCTAATTTGGTTGTCCTAGTTTCTATGCTGCTGCTTAAATCCACTGTATTATCCGTTCTTTCTAAAGCCTTGGTAACTGTTGATTGTAAATACTTCACAGGCAGCATTTCCTGTAAGGTCAGGTGAAAGCCCTATCTCATCCGTTTCTTTTAAGAGTTGCTCTATTAAAGCAGCTTTAGATTGTCAGCCATCTGTTCATAGAATTGATGAGAGCTTATCTCCAGCATCTTTAGATTCGGTTGTTATCACGGAAAGAGATGCAAAGAATGAGAAGTATGCAGCTTTGAGCCCTCTTAACTCAGCTCACTGCCTGGAAGATCAGGTAAAGTTTTTCACTAACTAGCTCCTTTTCTCCCATCCAACTTTATTGTGCTGTGCTAATTTCTTAGAAAAGTAACGTAGTATTATTTAAATAACTTTAAGTTAAACCTTTTGTTTCCTTTCACACGTGTAAGTGATGTTTTATTGTACATCAGGTATTCCTAATGCCTTTAAGGACGTGAAAGTCCTCTACTTCATTTTACAAAGATGGATCAGTTAGGACATTGACAATGTAAAGCATACATACGTAGTGTTAATATAGAGATTTGTCTATTTTGAATGGAACAAAGAGGTCTAAGTAATGAATTAGATTCCATTCATCCTGTATATGTCTCTCTCAAGTGACGCATGATGCTATGTCCTAAAAAAGGCTGAAGTCTTCCATTGTAGTTGAGAAATAAAATGATGGGTTTCCCCTTCTGCATAGGAAATTAAGAAACTGTTGATATTGTCAAAATTTATTGGTTCATTTTCACTTTAATTGTGATTCTAAGCTATAATTTATTTTATTTTAAATTTTGGGAAGTATTACTGTAGATGTCTGATCCGTATCAAAACTCTGTCATGTATCAAGCACGTTCCTTTATATCTGCCTGCTTCCCTGATTTTTTTTTTTTTTTAAAGATTTTGAGTTTGAAAAATCAAACTTTTGGTCAACTGATGCACAGCTTATACAAGATATTCGCCCTAGGGAGAATGAGAGTCAATTCGGAGGCACTCCTTATGTCCCTGTTTATGTAACGCTTTCAGTAAGTGGTTTTTTTTTTTTTTTTTTTTTTTTTTTTTTTTTTTTTTTTTTTTTTTTTTTTTTTTTTNTCTTCAGATTTACCTTCTATGTCGCTTTCACTTCGTCAAAATTTTAATTGCTAATGTATCCCAAACTTTCATGCCAGACTGGTTTTATAAACAACTTCTGTCTGTTGATTGATCCTGATGGCGTTAGACAGGAGTTAAGTCATTTGAAAGCACTAAATGTTGATGGTGTTATTGTGGATTGTTGGTGGGGTATCATAGAAGCTTGGAACCCACAGAAGTATGTGTGGTCTGGCTATAGAGACCTTTTTAACATCATACGAGAATTCAAGCTGAAATTGCAGGTATTTCCCAATGATGAGCTGCACGTATGGCTCCATTTGTATGTAGGTCAAATCATGTGAAATCTAAATGAAAGTAGAAGTAGAAGAAACCCATCGGTATATATGCTATAGATAAGTCCTTAAGGAGTTTCCCTTTGTTTATTTTATCACCAACATAAATTGTTTATGTTATCTACTTCGTCATGATTTTTACATTTCCAGAGAACCCAATTTATTGATTGGCCAATTAGTTGCAAAAGGCTATATCATTGCATTGATCTTGATGGGAACAAACTCTTGTCATATTTAGGATCGTTTTGAGTATTCTAATATGACCTTTACTTGCTGCTTATGCACCCATCTGGATTGTTGTCACATTTAGTCTCTTTTTGTTTTACCGGTCCTCAAATTGCTGTTATGTATTTTGGATTTAAAATAAGAATCACCGTTAACCTTGGGTTTCAGAGGTATTTCTCTGAGATGCGATCATGGTCATGAAAATTCCTAGCCTGCTTTAGGAGCATTGTGATTAATGATTATTGTCTAAAGCTCATAAAACAACCATGGTTAATTGTCTTTATTTCCTAACCATTGTCGAATCACTTTTGGAAATGTTTTTTCGAAAGGTTGTGATGGCATTCCATGCATGTGAGGGAACTGAATCTGGTGATGCATTTATCAACCTCCCACAATGGGTTTTGGAGATAGGGAAGGAAAACCCCGATATATTCTTTACAGATCGTGAAGGAAGGAGGAATGAGGATTGTCTATCTTGGGGCATTGACAAAGAGAGAGTTTTAAGAGGAAGAACTGGCATGGAGGTGATGAAGCATTTTGTGTGCTATAACACTGCAACTTACAGGATGTCAAACTGTGATAACCTTGTATATCTAATTTTTTATTTTAGTTTGATGAATTCTATATGCCTACGATGTAATTTTCTTTCCAGTTCTGGCCATGAGATACTTTTATATTATCACCCCTATTATAACCTGGATTTATGTACCTAACGGAATCTTAAATATTTATAGGTCTATTTTGACTTCATGCGAAGCTTTCATACTGAGTTCAATGATTTGTTTGCTGAGGGTTTTGTCTCTGCGATTGAAGTAGGACTGGGGGCATCTGGAGAGCTAAAATATCCTTCTTTCTCAAAAAGAATGGGATGGAGCTATCCTGGTATTGGTGAGTTTCAGGTATCTCTTAAACATTCTCTTCATCATATTGATAATCTCCCATTCTTAGTATTCATTGAGTATTGTGTTTCATATATCAGGAGGGTTCTATCAGCATGTAGTATAGACAACAATTGTCATGCTATATGTGACCTTGAAAGCTCTACTTGAAAGTAATGAACCTACTCATAAAAATGGACCATAATGGCCCATCACCTTGTAAGACCAAGTGGAATAATTTGGGACCATTGGATAGCTGATTGTTAACTTTGGCAAATTTGATGTGCAGTGTTATGATAAGTATCTACAACAGAGTCTGCGCAAAGCTGCTGGGCTTCGTGGTCACTCATTCTGGGCTAGAGGACCTGATAATTCTGGACAATACAATTCTAGACCACATGAATCAGGGTTCTTCTGTGAACGAGGTGATTATGATAGTTACTATGGGCGCTTTTTCCTCCAATGGTATGCGCAGATGCTGATATATCATGTAGATAATGTCTTGTCTCTTGCAAGCCTTGTCTTTGAGGAAACAAAATTTATCGTTAAGGTATGAGAGTGTTCATCTCACTGGTCAACCTTAGCTTTGTGCAAGTTTTTTCCGTTGCTAGTGACTTATCGTAATGATTGCCTTTTCATGAATTTGTCCCTTGCTCTTTGGGTGATTAATTCTTCTTGAAATTTTCCACCGTCAGGCCATTGACAAGTCACCTTCTCATTGAGAACTTATTTTTAATTAGCATTATGACCAGATGTGCTTCTTGGAGCACATTATTTTATTCAGGATTTGTTTGAATGTAGGTTTTTCTTTGTTAGTGGGACTTGCATTAAATTGTCTTCCTTCTCATGGGTACACTTTGATGCCTCAGGCCCGAATCTGGATTCCGAATCCTAAACATGGTGCATTACAAATGGTATCAGAGCGGTACCTTTCCTAGTGAGATGTGGTTTGGGGACAAACCAACGTGGCAGTTGGTGGGCATGTGACACTTGAATAAAAGAGGGGTACATGAACAAACTGAAGACCACATCCGAATGAGAGTGATTCTTAGAATATGATAGTATGATAGTTAAGAAAAGCTTAAAAGAATTAAAAGTCTATATCAACAAAGTGCACTTTCCTTTTTGGTGGATCAATCATAGGAACTCCATAAGCAAACATGTTTTGCTTGGAGCAATTCTACGATGGGTGATCTTTTGAGAATTTTCTTAATGTTAGTGAGGACAAAACATGTTGGAAGGACTTCTTTGGTCTGTAGGGATAGTTTTTACTCTTAAAAGTGAGGAGTAAGTAATGTGACCATGTCGCAAAGGATACATGGGAATGTTGGGGCCATTAAGTGCCAAATCCGGATTCCAAATTTTGTTTATGGGGTGTGACATACACAATACCTGGTTGTAAATTGTAAGAAATGTTAGGAGCCTAGGACTCAACCCTTGTAAGTTACATATACTTTATGTGAGAAGGGAAGTGTAGAGTGTTATTTTCTATCGGCATTATGGGTATAAGACACTGAGCTAACAGAGAGAATAATGGGTGCCTATATCGGAAGTGGCAAAGAGGATTTGGGTGTAATAAATATTCCGCTATGAAAACGAGGGAAGTAAAGAGTCTATTAGTGTTCAGAATTTTCCAACTGGGGAAACGAGTCTATTAGTATCTTGGAGCTTTTGAGGTTCGAGAGTTGAATCTAGAGGGTCACACTATGATAAAACCCCCATATCTCTCGTCCTGTCTCTCCTCTATTGTCTTCTCCATTATTCGCCCACCTATCCAAGTTTGTTGCATTCCATTTGATGAAGCCTAGGTCAATATATTGAGCAAGCATGAGTATGTAATCATGTCTCTCAACTATCATTGTATGTTTTATAGGGATGAAAATTCCAGTAGAACAACGGCTGTATTTTCGATTCCCATGCATACTTTTTTTTTCTCGGTACAACCATCGTATCTGTACTCCCTACTTGCATAGTTAATCTTCAATCATGGGTACAACTTCTTTAAGACAATCAGCATCCTGTTACTCATTTTCCAACTTTGGTCCTCGCTTCATGAGTTCAACTTCTGATATGTTTCATGTCTCTATCAATCAATCGTAAGGCATCCGGTCATGGACTTATTGCGGAATCAGTTAAATGCATGTTTTTGTTAACACAGATTCCTGCAGTTTATTGGTGGTACAAAACTTCTAGTCATGCGGCAGAGCTCACAGCTGGGTTTTATAACCCCTCTAACCAAGATGGTTACTCCCCTGTTTTAGATGTTCTGAAGAAACACTCTGTAATAGTCAAACTCGTATGCTCTGGCATGCCAGTTACTGGTCAGGAAGTGGATGATGCATTGGCTGATCCAGAAAGTTTGAGTTGGCAGGTGATGAACTTTTGTAGTATCTTTTGCCTTTTTCTTTGCACCATTGAGCTTCTATGGGTGCCTTCGCTATGATTTTTCTGGCCATTGATTAATGCCTTGATAAAGGTTAATGTGCCGTTTTCCAATGTTATTGAAAGCAACAAAACGTAGGGGAAGACGTGGCTGCAATGGTTACCATTTTAAAAAAATAAAAAACATTTATACCTTTCAAAATCTCAAATTTGTAAACTGTGATATGAGTTCAGTATGATCAATAATATTAAGTGTACCTGTCGTTTGTTCAAAATTTTCTAGCACCAGATTTGAAAGCACTGACAGAGAACTGGTCTCAAAACAATTTCTTTATTTCTCGACATCTAGTGTGTAGTAGTAACCATTATCATGTTGAAATTTAACTGTTTCTGTTCTCTATTATTCTGTTCCTTCTCCCTTATGAATGCCTTTAAAGGGAAATTTCCATGCCTCGTCTACAGATTTTAAATTCTGCTTGGGATCGAGGCTTAGCTGTAGCTGGTGAAAATTCCCTTTCGTGCTATGACAGAGAAGGACATATGAGAATTATTGATATGGCAAAACCGAGGAATGACCCTGATCGCCATCATTTCTCTTTCTTTGCATATCGTCAGCAGCCTGCTGCTTTGATTCAAGGAGCGGTTTGCTTTCCGGAGTTGGACTACTTCATTAAGTGCATGCATGGTAAGTATTTAATTTGTTTGTCCTTATCTTAGGGTAATGGGTTGATGCATCAGGAAATTATCTTAGGGTAATGGGTTGATGCATCAGGAAATTATAAATGGATACCTATATCTATCCATATATATAACTATCTCTCTCTCTCTCTCTCCCTCTATATATATATATATATATATATATATATAATGTTCATAATGCATAATTCTTTATAGTACAATTCAAACAGGGTTTTTGAAGAATAGAAGTTATTTGCTTAACCTTGAAGATATATGGCACTTGGATTCATAATATTTGTTTGGCTGTTACCATTTTAACAATCTTTTGCAGGCGAGATAGTAGACGATTTGGTGCCCTGTTGAAGTGCAAAATTCTTACTCATACATGGATTGCAAACTGTAGCTACCGTTCTAGACATGTTCAGGTAAATTATTGTCATCTCAAACCTCGTAAAAGAGCATAGTGATTGTAAATTTCATCTTCTATGCGTCGTTTTTTAAGTTGCTGCCTTTGAATGATGAACCCATTAGAGTTTGTTAGTGACCGTTCAGCTGGGAAAATTTAGTTGGTTTAAAATATATATCATGGCTTCAAACTTCAACCCCATTTATATCTGTCCAGAAAAAAAGGAAAAAAAATCCCTTAGCTTTGTGGTTGATGTCTTCAACTTCTCTCTCTAGAAGTTGTGGTTAACCTTCAAGCTTATGGATGAGAGTCGATGTTTAAGGTAGAGAGAGCTATGAAATATAAGATCATTTTTCTTTCATGAGGGTTTTCAAGAATAGGTAATGACTTTGGAGTCAACGTGGACTAAAATCTTGCCTTCCTTTCCTTTGTCTCCCAGATTTGTACACTTTTAGTTCTTAGACTCTTAGGTTAGTGAGTAATATATCTTTAAATGATCTAATAAGCCTTAAGCTTACTATACAGAAAAAGACTTGATAAACATTTTTTAGAGTTTTAAGAGAAAAAACAGGAAGAAAAATCTAGTGGTTGGGGTAAAGAACTCTTTATCTTCTCTCTTTAGAAATCTTGGACACTCTCACTCATTACTACAATGGAGAGAATCAGTTTTTTTAGAGTTAAAATTGCCATTGGTGTTTACCGATTCTTTTAGGCATAAACTATAATTAACATTATGTACCAATCCTGGGGAGAGAGCTGTTATTGAACGGCCGAAGGGCTCGAAGTTCTCTCCCTAACATTTTTTTATCATTTTGTTAAATGGTTTTTTTTTTTCAGTTAATTAATTAAAGACAACACATTTTGATTTCTTAGCTTATAGAAAATAATGAAGTGAAATCATGTTTGGTAATGTTTATTTATTTATTTTTAATGTTTGCAGCAGTTAGAGAAATATAAGAGGGAAATTTATGGGGTATCAACATTGGTAGAAATTTATGCTTCGTAGAGATATAAATGCAGTAAAAGGTAATTAAAGAGAGAAAGTTACAGGGATGAAATGTTAGGAAGAAAGAAAAGCTTAGAGAGAAAGCAAAGGGAAAAGATAAGAGAGGGGAAAAGTACTATAAATATATTCATGAGGAGTAATTGTGGAACGACCCAGATCCATCGCTAGCAAATATTGTCTTTTTTGAGCTTTCCCTTTCGGGTTTCTCCTCAAGGCTTTCAAACACGTCTTCTAGAGGAAAGTCTCCACATCTTGATGTTTTGTTTTCCTCCCCAACCAATGTGAGACATTACAAATGGATAACTCCGAGGAAAAAGAAGAGGATGGAGGGGCAGGAACCTTTTCAAATTTCAGTATCAAAAGTGTTTATTTTAAATTTTCTAAAATCAAATTGACGCTACCTGCTGCTACCTTCAAACTTCAAGAATCAAAAATCTATTTGGCCCTAAAAACAAACAAACTACTACAACAACAACAATCAAGTCAAATTAATGGAATCACAAATCATTAGATGTTCTAGAATTATAATTATAATGTTTTTGCATTGCATCAATAGATGATTTAGAAACAAATCATGCTTCTGCTATTAATGATTTTAAGAATAAACTTCATCAAAATATCAAATAAGTCTATATTTTAAAATTAAAAAACCGTCTCAATATAAGATTAAAGTGTATATTTAAAAAGGAAAAAAATCAATTTTATGTTTAATAAAACTGTAAATTAAAAAAAAAAAATCAAATAGGTTAGAAAAAAAAAATCAAGGAGACAAATTTAAGAAATTTAGTGAACACAACTTAAATTTAGAGAACACCATCTAATTGCAAAATCCATCTTAGACACATTTTAAAATTCAAAGATCAATATGACATATGCAAATTAAATTAAAAATAATTAGATAAATAATGCAGAATATGCTAACTATGACCCATACCAAAAATAAATGAAAGCCAGTTACAAAACCTAATGAATTTATGGTTCTCATTAATGTTACAAAGAAACCAAAAGTCCAAATCCAGCTCCTATAAACTACGTGGTAGCTAGTTAAAAGCTGGGAGAGGAGAAAAGGCAAGATGCTCGAAAAAGTATATTATCTAGACATAAGTAACACAATAGTTAGGTCTTCTTTTCACAAGATAAGCTTTTATATAATTGACAATGGTTTGTTTTTTCCATAATGACCAGCAACATATGCCTAAAGTTGAAAATTAAAAATATTAAATTTGTGCTATCCAAAATAGCTTTAACTTTGAAGTCCAATGTTTGATTTAATAGGAAAATTGAGTTTAAATCTATTAAAATTTATCTCATCCCTATTTTGAGTTCACGTAGAAGGAGCACTTAACTAATTGAACTATCATTTTAATAATATACCTAAAAAAAGCAAAAAACACAAGAACAAAAAGTTACATATGCCTGAATGGTTTCTTAGTAAAAATGAGACGAAGAACAATTTTAAAAAGGTATTACAAGTTTAAAAAATAATTTTATAACAAACAATTTTAGCTTTTATGGTGAACCACCTACCAACCACAAAACCTACTGGCTACTTCCTATTACAATGAAACACAATCAGTTCACTTCTACTTAATTTCCGAACGGAAGGAATCGGAATGTCTCCATTTACATAGGCTATTATCATGGAATGATGGAGCCAGACGGCCCATGAACCGACAAATGAAAACAAATCCCCTCTTTTCCGGAATACTAGTTTCATTATTCTAGTTCTACTCTGCACTATGCAAACGAAGGGCACAAAATTTCAGGAAACCTGGTTTGGCGGGGAATTCTACAGTCATACAAGAATTACCAGAAGAATACAACTTACAAACTGGTCGCCTTTTTGTCAAACTCATCATTCGCGAACAGATCAATTAATTGGACCAAACACTATTACAAGGTAAACAGCAGTTCAAAGATTATTGTCATCTCTCTCTCTCTCTCTTTTCTTTGACCTTAGATTTTTTAGCAGGAGCAGAATATGAATATAATGTTCTAACAGTTCCGTTATTCTATACGGATTCGAATCGAAGTTTTATGTCAAAATTAGAAGTAGCATCTCTCATTGTGTTCCATGGATGGAAGCAATAAACTGAAACCAAATACCTTCAACGATAATAAATCTGGCTCTATGATACACAAAGTTCTAACAGTTCCGTTATTCCATACGGACTTGTATCAGACTTTTATGTTGAAAATTAGAGGTAACATCTGTCATTGTGTTTCATGGATGGAAGCAATAAACAGAAACCAAATAACTTAAACGACAATAAATCTGGCTCTATGATATACGAACATTAGCCTCAATTCGAAACACAGCTAAAGCTCTTCAGTAGTCAACTCCGAAAGCGGACGAAAAAGGAAGAAAGATAATTAAACAAGATTCAGAGCACAGACCAGATCTATTAAGTAATTTTCAAACCGGTTATTAATTTCAGTCATGGAGAGAAATCGAAACTAGCAACAAAGTTCTACAACTCCAATCATGAAAAATGCGAACAATTAAATTAACTCGTTCTCTCTCGAAAGTAAGAGAAACTCCGTACCTGAGATCTGTAGGAAGGTAAGAATCCAAGCAATCTTCACCACGGTTTCCGATTCAGTTGATGCAAGGCGGGATCCAATTCGCCCAAACATTTCCCGAACAAGCTAAACCACACGGCGGCAAAGAAATGAAGCAAAAAGTAAAAGAAATAGAAGCAGAGAAAAACAGAAAAAGAAGATGAGGAGATGCCGGCCGTCGGCAAACGCAAACCGGAGCGAAACAGTTCCCGACCTGCACCAAGCGAATTAGAGACCGCCGGTGTATAACTGAGAAGAAACAACGCCGAGAAATTGCCCGCGAAAGATTAAGACGACGGAAAGAAGAGGCAAACAGAGAGAGAGGACGGAGATTAAACCCTACGCAGAGCGAGAAGAACCATGGCCGGTTCAGGGGCCTTTATAGCAACCAGAATCGAAGACGATGAAGACACGTGTCCACCGCCAACTGAGAAGCCGCGTCAATCTAACGGCTCTGATAGGCTGAAACATTGGGGGGTCCACCCGCACTCAATGATCGTCGCTACACTATATTATGGAACAGAGGAGAGCCACTGTGACCTTATTTCTTCCCGGCTCCAAAATCTTCTAGCAAATCTTACCTTTCAAATTATTGGTTGAATTATAAATTTAATATCTTAATTATTTTTAAATTTAAATTAATTTTTTTTTAATTTAAAAAAAAAACGAGTAATTAAATAATAATCGTCTAAATTATTATTAAATTTATATTAAATATATATTTAAAAAAATGTACATGGTTAATATAAATAATGATTTTAAATTTAACTTTTTCATCAATTCAGTCATTCCATACTCATGATTACTTTTATTGAAATATGATCTTTGGTTCATTCATATATCCCTCGTTTACTTTGAGTATCACATAATTATTTAAGACGTACGTCTCAATCAATAAAAAGTATTTAAATTATGCGGGTAAGGGAATATAATAAAATTAGATTTTGATATAAACTTTTTATCCTTTCCGATATTAGGGGACCGCATTTGTTCGTTGGTTTAGGAGCAATGGCCGCTGCTCTAATTTGCCTTTTTAGCCTAGCGGCAAAACATATTTGACCTCCTTTAATATATATATCTATATATCTCTCTCTCTATATATATATTTCTTTTTTAGTTCGATAATTATGAAGTGAAGATAAAATTACGGACTTTTGAGATAGTAGTGTCATATCCCGAGCATGCTTGAATTAGCTTTTTGTCTTTCTAATATTTTATTGTCGATACGGATGTTAAAATCAAATCTTTTAAACATATCAACAAAATCGCCCACAAAACTACCCCATATCAACTAAAACTAAATTTGATACGTGGAAATCACTACAACGGGAGTAAGATTCGGATTACGTTGTTGATCAAATATCTCAAGGCAAGAACACTTGTTTGAGATTCGAATCACTCCACAAGCAAGATCGATCATGTCTAGCTTGAATGATTCTTGTTAATCAAATATCTCAAGGCAAGAACATTTGATTGAGATTCGAATCATTCCACAAACAAGATTGATCATGTCGAGCTTGAATGATTCTACATGCAACCTAAGCTACATAGAATTGCAAACAAACTTAGTCATTGGCGAAAAAAAGCACATAGCTTTTTTTAGCTTTTTTTACTATATTTTTTAAGTCCACTTACAAATACAATATACATGACTTTATATAACCTCAAAATGAAACTAATTAAAGGCATTCCAAGAGTTGTAACATGGTCATAATTAACTTGTAACTCAGTAAATAAAAAGTCTTAAAATACATTAATGAAATTCAATAACTCTAAATTATTCTAAATTGTAATCAACTCAAAATTTATAACATGAAATTTCGTTCTTTTTCGATGTGGCATGAATTAAAATATTTTTGATAATTTCAACAATATTTTCTTCACATCTTCATTGAAATAGATTGTATGATTGATGTATTTTGGTTCATATCAAAATTCATCGAACTATTTTTTAAATTTATATTCAAGAAAATCGAGCCAATATAAAAATCAAGTTTAAACCGAATGCATTGTCAATTTTGTTCCATTCACGCCTTTATGCCATCAATGCATATATTGTAAATTATTTATTTTATTAATCTAGTAAATAATTAAAGATTTAAAGGGTAAAATTGAAAATTTTAAAGTATAAGAATAACTAGTGCTATATAATTTACCCTACAAATTAAAACTTTTGACAGCATATTTTACCCATTTTTTAAATGCTAACTATTAGGTCCTGAAAATCAATAATTTTTTAAAAAAATTATTTTACAAAAAGTTTCCATTAATTATTCAATAATGGCATTAAAATTGAATAAAATCATTATGAATTTCCAGTCTGTAGCATCCAATCGTAGGCAACAAAATCAAGCTGGGATTTTTTATTTATTTATTATTTCATTAATAAAATCATCTCAATTATTCTTTGTAAATTTAATTATTGGGTCTATTAATAATTATACTCAATTATTATTTTTTCTTTAATACAACAAAATTACTCACTTTATTGCTATATTCAACTGATTAAAATATTATAATTTCGATAAATATTAACTAAATTCAAATTCAAGATAACTCATATTTAACTTTACAAATTATATAACTTAATTTCGAACCAGAATTCTCAATACGCACTACGAATCGTCTAATTTCCCAAGAAATGGAACGGAAATTGTTCCGTACTAGAATTATCCCAAGAACGGAGAAATCATTTTGCTCGAGAACTACAAGGTGAAATCAAGTACGTTCCGTTGGAATGATGAAATTGAAGCCCGCAATGAATTTGGCATACGAATTTCACGGATCCAAACAATCCAACTCGCCATTGAACTCTCGTGTCCCCGTTCAAATTGAACTGGATCAGATCCGTCTTCAACACGAAATCGACTTCCTCCATCTGCTCTGGATTCAAAGGAATCTTAATCGAATTCACGGCGTAATGGAACTGGACAGAGCTGTTCTTCCTCACATCGAATGGATCGGCTACAAGCTCAGCGATGTTTAGCCCTAGAAAACTCTTGAACAATCTCGTATCGGAGAAACTCGCGTGCGCTTTCGCGTTATCATTCTCCGCCTCGACGAGGATCGTTAACTGAACCTCGAGGCGTCCGGCGATGTCGTTCTGGAAGTTATTGAGATGAGCGCCGATGACACGGATCATCGGAATCCTAGGGTGGATCACTAGGTAGCCAATGAAGACGCCGACACCGGCGATTATGACGGCGATCGAAACCAGAGTACAGAGAACGGCAGCGAACCAAATGAGCGGATGAGTGCGGCGCTTTGCGTTGGAGATCAGTTTCGGGGGCATTTGGTGGTCGGAGATCGCCGATTTGATGAAGCGGCCGGCAACATCCGGCGGCGAATTTCTTGAAATTATGAGGTAATTTGACTCCGCTTTTGTATTGAGATATTTAATTATTGTTTTTATTTATCTTTTTGGCAGAATTCGAATTTTAATTTGGAGGGAAAGGTTTTAGTATCTCTACTTTTCCTGGTTGCAAGGCATTTAAATTCTGAAAAAAAAAAAAAAAAATTTGTTTGGATGAGCTTAATATTGTTGTGAAGTTAAATACCAAACTTGCACCGCTAATTCCCTACTGCTAATGGAATTCTTTCCTCACTACTCACAAATTTGGGTCGTTACAACATTGTTTAAAGTACCTAGACTAAATAGAATAATTCGATTCCAAAGTTCGAAACTGGTTCATTAGAATTTTATTGTTCCTGGGTCATTAGGGACTGGGTCATTAGGAACCAGGTTCAAGTCCACCGGTATGTTAGGAAGCCTTAGCTGCATACATGACTGCACTTTCACTCAACACCTATCGTGATGATAAAACGACTCATCTCATTGTGACCTTCTCTTGAATTCTCAAAACTTTTGTCGCTCTATCACCGCAAGGGCAGAGAACCCATCGCTGTCTCGACTGTACTACTGGAGGCTCTGGAGAAGTCGGAATAGGAGAGCACTCCTCTTAGTGTTCTTTACTCAACAATAATAGAGAGCAGCATCTATGGAGCTATTGTCTAATGAATTTGAGTGAAGAGATTCAGACTCATTATATCACTTGAGTGATGGCTACGTGCATAAAAAAAGAAGTCGGAGTAAAAATCTCTCTTTTGTCTAATCTCTAATTCTTCACGTATTTGACGTCTCATTTGTTAGAAAGTGTGTAATAAAAGGTATTGATTTCTTATTGGTTCAAAAATTAAGATTTGAATTAAACATTAAAAGTGACATAGACCAAATTTTTTTACACGATATCAAATATCCACAACTTTACACGAACTTTTTTTGCTATAAACGAGCAATAGATCAAGATTTTTAGGTACCATTTTGATTGAATTAGAAGTATATGAGAAAGAACTTTAAATTTTTTTCATATATCTAGCTAAGAATCTGTGTGAGATCCCACATTGGTTGGAGAGAAAAATAAAACATTACCTCATCCCAACAAGGAAACGTTCAAAGAAGGCAATACTAGTGATGACACAATCCGAACTAATCTAACCCACATTATTTAATAAGGTTTTCTTAGATTAAAAATTTAACGGCTCAAATAATTAAAACGAGTCAAATAATTAAAACGAGTCAAAAAAATGTTTAATCCCGACCCAACTTAATCACTCATGCTGCCATAAATTAGTTTACAAATTCCATGTAAAACTTGGAATTTTCCTCCATTCATTCACATGCAAATATCCCCAATCCTAATTGGAAATAGCCTGCCATTATTGAATATAATATAACTAAATTGAACTCTAAGTCAAATTAATTCCCAAAAAAGAAATTATTAAAGAAAATTAAATACAATTCTTTCAAATTTTCCATACAGGTTGTTCTCAAATAAACTGGTAACTCTCATTCCAAGCAACTAAAAAAAAAAGCCTCTTGAAAGAACAATTTCAACAACTAACACAAAAGCAACAAGCAATCCCACACACAAACACACACACAAAAAATAGAAAAGCCCCTTAAGAGCTCCCAATTTCCTCTTTAGTCACATTGAAGCTACGCCTTTTCCTGTGTTTTATATTCATTCTCCTCATAACACCACTCCCCGCCATGGAAAAACGCCGTTTCGTCTACGCCTTAAGCCTCTCGATCGTCGTCTCCTTCGCACTTGTCGCCATTGTGTCGTGTATAGCTGCAGAATTACACAGAACAAAGGTATAGAATTCATCGCACAAGTGTATTTGTTCATTAAGAATTTGGTTTTTGGCTAACTTTTCCCTCTTTTTTTGTAGACCAAAGACCTCAGATTGGATGGGAAACTGTGCTATTTGCCAGAAAGTCAAGCATTTAGATATGGAGTTGCAGCATTGGCGTGTTTGGTTATTGCTCAAGTTATTGGAAATGTTTTGTTCTGCACAAGTTGCAGTTTGAACTCAAGAGGGAAGAAAAGCAATGATCAACAACCTCCTAGAAGATCAATTTTGGCCATAATTCTTCTTGTTATTTCTTGGTAGGTTTGGTTCATTTCTCTTGTTTTAACTGTTTGACCAGCCTTACAAAAGTCGTTCAAATCACCAATCAAGAGTCATAAATCTTCAATTTCAAGAACTCATCATCTAGTCTCATTCATGTTTATGTTCAATTTCTTGAGAATTTGCTAATAATTCATTCTTCTGATTCAGAATCTTCAAAGAAATTTGTAAGAATTTGCTAATAGTTGATTATTCATGAAACGAAATAATCAATTCAAATCGGAAATGAAATTCAAGAGGAGATTTGATGTTCTAGGGCAAGCTTTACCGTGGTGATATTGCTACTGAGCGCGGCGACGAGTATGAGCAGACAGCAACAATACGGTGCGGGCTGGTTGAGCGGCGAGTGTTATTTGGTGAAGAGCGGCGTATACATCGCCGCAGCAATTCTGATCCTCGTTTCGACATGTTCGATCGTCTGCTCCGCCGTAGCAGTCTTGAGGAAGAGCCTTCAGATCGACGAATCCAGAAAAACTAGTACACTGCCAAAATAATAAAAAGAAAGAAAAGCGTCGCAACGGGAACGGCAACGGCGGCGATCGGAAGAAGGCGGCGAAGCGCCATTGACGAGAGCTCCACGGATGCCATGTGTCCTGTGGATGGCGCTTTCACTGGAAGAAGGGCCTCTTGGATCTCCAGCTAACAGCCTTATTTTTTATAATTGTAAATTGGGGAAAATACACACGAATTTGATAGTTTTTTTTTTTTGGTATAATAATTGAACAATTTTTTTAAATTAAATTAAATATAACAGTTTCTTTTATATATATATATATATGAATAAAAGCATTAGCAGCACAAAAAGAATCCGTACGGAGCTCGGGTCGGCCCATCTGGCAATTAGTACTGGGCCACTTGGGCCGTTAATAACAAATTTGGGATTCAATTTTGTTATATTTACAATATTGACCCTCTATGTTTGAAATATTACATAATTACCAAGTTTCAACGCCAAAAACCTCCCGCCTTCGAATTCAACTTCTTCGTCTGTTCGTCTTTTTTTTGTCGTTGAAGCCGTGACTCGCCGGCACTGACCGGAGTCATCAGCAACTCGCTCACTTGCTGCCGTTTTCTAATTTCTGTTTTATGTTGTTATCGCGCCATTTTCGCAGAGTTATATGTTGGCGTGGAATTTAGCGAGGTAGGGTTGGGGATTGAAGTGTATAAACGTTTTGAAAATGGAGAAGAAGCACGAGATTGGTACTCCGCTTAGCTCCAGCCTGATTGATCTGACAAAGTCGTTCAAGCTCGCCGTTCGTTCTCTCCTGACTTCCTGTTCCAGGGAGGTAAGCACGAAAGTTGCTATAATGTGTATAATGTTCTATACTTTAGTAACCTTTTGTTCATATTTGTTTCTGGAAATGGTGTGGAATTGATGCTTTGGAATAAAAATTTCCTTATCAAGTGGCAATTTGGTTATGAGAGATATCTATAGGTTACTTTTCTTTTGAAAGAGACAGTAAATTTTGTATAGTTGTGCTTTTTTGTTTCGTAAAGGAGTTTCGGGAATGCTTTTCGGGATTTACGACCGCGGAGCAAGAAAATCTTCATCGTCTATTCGTTCAGGTACTACTGTGCTGCTCTTTTATGTCTTCCCCCATCCTCACAGGAAAGATGTGGTGAAAGAAAATTAACATCCTGTGGACACAGATGCTATAATTTAAATTGGAGATCTTGTGTTTCTTCTAATATGATTCTTGGACGTTTTCTTGCGTGGATCATTCTTAGTTTTGTGAATGTGCAAATCATGCGTTGTCTTCATGGTTAGCAGCATGTTATTTGGTTTACATGTTAAGAATTTACATATATTCTTATTGCTTTTAGTCTCTTTGGACATTGGAATAATGCATTTTGGTGTTCATCGAACTTTCAGGTTATAACTTCTTTGCATGGAAACATAGAGGTATATTTCCATTCAAGATTTTGCTTCGGAGTCCATCCTGACGATTCCATTTCGGGATCTCTTGTTTAGCAATATGATTATGTTGTTTCTTTCTTTTTCTCAACGTTAAGGCACTTAGAACATGTATGAGAGTGATATTGAAATTGCCAAATCACTTTTGTCATGTTCAAGTTACATGCCTTTAATCCTTCAAAATCATCATTCAAGAGCATCTTAGTATTAATTTTACAGTTTTAAATGTAATTTTAAATTCATCAAAATGGTTTTTGAATAATTAAAATCATGTTTGGGACTGATTTGAATACGACTAAAGCGATTTTAACCATTTCAAAATTGCTCCCGAACATCTTTAATGGCATAATGTGCTTATTCTATGCTTACGCTTACTGTTGTTCCAATTGGATGTTCTTTTTAGTTATAATCATGTCATAGAATAATCATAACTCTTTATAGTCTTTGGATTTTCTTCTCTAATTATTGTATACAAATTTTTAGCATGGAAGTTCTCATTTCTGCGCTGCAACGAGACACATGATTTAGAATAGAAAGAATATACTTATATATTGTTAATAGAAGATAACAAGCCATGATAACACAAAATTTGATTGCTTCTGTCTCTAAGAGATAGGAAATGGAAAAAAGAAAAGTTTCTAAAAAACACGCAATATTTGTGTATCAGTAGCATGCAAATTGCCTTCGCCTTTTGCAAAAAGTAACCCATGCAATCACCCGAACCTAGGCGTTTGCCATAGTCTAGTGCGGTTTTCCTCGTCCATTGCTGTTGGCTATTCACCTAACCCTGTCTTGAAATAAATCCTACAATAGGCTTCTCATCTTTTACATTTATGTGGTTATCGACAACATTTCATTTTAATTCTCTTTTTACATATTGCACTTCTGTTCAATAACACTGCCATTTCTGAAATATACAGGACGAGTTTGAGTCATTATGTATTGAAACCCAGGTAATTCTCCTGTCTGTTGACTTGTTTTGGTTATTTACAATTGGCTCTTGCTTGTTGGATGTGTCAGATTTGTTGGGATGGGGGGNAGTTGATTTTTTCGATCTGATCCAATTCAATGATTTTCTGTCTCCTTTTCATTTTTTTCCCTTCATGTGTATATATGTATATATATAATTTTAAGGCATAAGTTCAATAGGATTACAGTGAGGGCCTTCATTGAAATTATTGATGTATTAGTTCTAAAAAACTCAACCAGTTGCACAGTCTTGAATGTGTCAGATGCCTTTGTCCAAATAGGTGATGGTGGGTAAGAATTAGCGAAAATATGTGAGATTGATCGTGATGGTTCACATGATAGGATTACAGGAAAAGTAATCAACATTCTCTATTATTTCACTTCTTTAATGATAATTTTTCTTCTCAATTTCTAACTGCGTCACTTGTGCTTTGTCGTGAGTAATTGTAATTTGTTGGGGTTTTGTTTGAAGTGATGATGCATTGTTAATCATTTGTATCTATGTCAGGTGATTTTTCCTCTTCCATTGTGTGATTGTTTGCCTCATTGTAATAGTTTTGATTTATGCAGGTAGGACGTGTACTTGATAACGTTGAACAACTTTTGGAAGAACAAGATCTAGATCCATTGTACTCCAAGAAGTAGGTATCTTCTGCTGGGAGGTTACTTTCTCAATTAGTGGTCCAAATAAGTTGGGTTCTCTGATAGTTAAATCAATGATTTGATGTATAATTATATATAATGTTTGGATGAAAATTTGAAATGTGATTGGAAGTATAACAATTCATGGTGGTTTATGCAATTTTCCCTTGTTTTTCGTTACGCAAAGGCATGGGAAGTGATCTATTAAAGTCGGGCTTCCTTGGGCGGCCTTTACAGATTGAATTTCTCAGATGGAGTTAACAAATAACAATATCTAATGCAGGACTAATATAATGGATATTGCTAATTATCTGTCCATGACAAGGAAGAATGAGATCCAACACTTGAAGGACATGCTGAAAACGGTATGCAACTCTTGTAACAGTAGCGAACTTCTCTATCTAAAAACAAACCAGCTTAACTGACATTGTTACTCTTGTTTTATAATTATTTATTTCTGTGGGTGAGAGGGAGGGGGAGGGGGTCATTCTTAATTGATTCAAGTGTAATGGAAGAATTTAGGCCTTTCTTCATTGGTAAATCTTAGCATATCACCGCATTTCCCTTTAGAAGAACTGAATTCTTAAAGTCACAACATTACTGGTAGTTTTGTGTCCAATGGATCTTTTTTCTGTGATTGAAAATTGAAACAAATGAGTATGCTCTGATCCATCTGTAAGCACGCATCTTAGCTTTTAGGTAAAAAAGGCTCAATAATGCATTTGCTTTTGTTTGCTTGTATTTCTTGGGCGTGTCTCCCTGTGGTACTCTTTCTACTTTGTATTTTATGCATCTTCCTGTACCGTCCTTTCCACTTTAGTTCCCAAAAACAATCTGTGCTGTCTTTTCTTTTATGGTCCTTGCCAGCTGCCAATTAATGCTGTGTGGCTTCTCAAAGAATCATAGCAGATACTATCAATCAATTCCTTCACTAGATTTTTATGGTATACGTGGCAATTTCTTGACAAATTAAGTTTACAAGTTTCTTATGATTGAAACTTTTTCTAGTCTGAGGAACAGAACCGGCATATTCAAGCCCGTATCGATGTCCTTAAGAAAGGAGTGGAAGATGCCTCGGGCATGGCTGATGCTGTTGAGAAGGTGCAACTTTTATTTGCTTTCCAATGACCCAATGACCCAATTGGTATTTTTTAAGACAGTTTAATCTTAAAAAATGTGTTCATTAATGGCAAAGTCTGAAAATATTGATTGTTTTCTGATGAAAGTTCCAAGAATTTAAACCATCTTGAAGAGAAAATAAAATTCAAGAACTAGTTTCTAAGCCCTATATCTAATCCGCAAATGCTCACAGCTAAGAATCAGATGCAGAGCTTCTCCAACTGATGGTGATAACGGGACCTGCGACACATAACTCGCTGCTGCCTGTTGCCATCCTATTTGATTTCGTCCTGTTAAATGCCCTCTGGGATTGGCGTTGAATAATGAGGTCAGTATGTAATTCAGTAGATTTCTTTGTGTAAATTTCTTCAGCTTAGCTCAAGCTTAATATGTTTTATGTTGTGGATCATGTGTTCTTCTGTCAATTCAACCGCTTTGTCTTTCTATAAGAGAAATCTCTATATGGCTTTTGTTTTTCCTCTTCCACTCTCTGTGAAATCTCTATATGGCTTTTTTCTTTAGCTTAGTCCAATTTTATTTAGGTATATATGATCAGTCAGAATATTTATGGGCAACATTTCACAGAAATTTCTTGGTGATGCAAATATTCCACTCAATATTTGAATTTCATATCTCATAATTTCATTTGTCAATATATATTATAATCTTTATAAGAAAAGTAAGTGATTGACTTTTATGGGTGGGTGAATTATTTCCATGAAATGACTTTTGTTAACCAAATTAAGCGATTGACATTTGAATATCTCTAAATTTATGGTATTTGTCACTATTAAATTGTGATTTAGCATGACAACCGAATCTCAAATTCATTGAATTTTGGTTGATTAGATCATTCTAAGTAATGAGGAAATGTATTTAAATGATTAGAGAGTTTTTTTTTTTTTTTTTTTTTTTTTTTTTTTTTTTTTTTTTTTTTTTTTTTTTTTNGCTGCTCAGAGTAACTGTTGTAATGAATTGATGTGATGATAACATGAAATGACGGACTTCAATACTCGAATATTTATTTGGATTAATCATTAAAATACAATACTTAATATGTCAATTTTTCATTCGCATTACTATCAGGATAATTTTAAAATATTTTTAAAAAAATTAAAATATAATATTGTAGCTTTTCAAACATCATTTTTAAAACAATATTATAGTCTTGTCCAAATAAATATAATATGCAATCTTTTTTGTCTTCTTATTAAAAATTGCAGCCACGAATGCAATAAGACCAACTTCAGCTCTTTTTGTTGCACCACGTGTCCCTCTCTCTCTCTCTCTCTCTCACATACATCATTTGATGCTAATTTTGCTCTCTCTCTCTCTCCCATAATATCTTTACAGCTAATATATCATTTGTTTTTCTTTTAAGAATATACGTTTTTTTGTCTTGTCTCTCTTTTTTTTTTTATGCAATAATTGTAATTTTCGACCTTGAAAAATAAATAAAGTTAATGTTGACAAATAAATACTAATGTAAATTACAAATTATTATTTAGTTCTTAAATTTTAAAATTTATAAATTTAATTCCTTAAAATAAGATATTTATTGTCTTTTTCAATATTTTTTTCCCTTTTTATATGTCTTGCCTTAACTTAAATAAGAATAATAAGTGAGCACAATATTTTTATTTTTATTTTTAAGATAACTTTCTCTCATTATTTTAATATTTTCTCTCACTTATTATTTTAATATGATTTAATTTATAGGCGTTGGAAACAAAAGTCAACGAAGGCAGCCACAGTCAGTACTTGCACAGAAGTCCAAACCATGAATCCCCCACATGATGGGGATGTCATTATTAGCCTTAAATTATTTAACTATCAAATATCAACAAAAACACTTTATAATATAATTTTTAAAGTGAAAATATCTGTTCTGGCCAATGTTTTAAAATCCATTGAATGGATAATTACAATAGAAAATTGCAAATTTAGAGCTAGATATTTATTATCGTTAAATTATGTTTATTTTTGTATAATTTAACCTAAAAAATTACATAATTAAGATAAGCGTCTGTCATCAAAGACTTAACTAGTTAAGATATTAAAAACATTTGAACTAAATCAGGCATATTTTAAAATATCCATAATGGAAAGAGCTTGATATATTCCGATATGTAAATATCTTGGATCAAAGTCTAAATAGAGATTCCAAGCATATTCTATGTATGTGAATGAAAGCGAACTTGATTGAGCATGCTTCGTAATAGGAAGAAGGCACCTAAAAGTGATCCACTTTTCATGTGGGGTATGTCTAATGAGACATTTAAACGAACGTTGTTCAAATTTTTATAGCTCAATCGTTTACC
This sequence comes from Cucurbita pepo subsp. pepo, assembly GCF_002806865.2. Lineage (NCBI taxonomy): Eukaryota > Viridiplantae > Streptophyta > Magnoliopsida > Cucurbitales > Cucurbitaceae > Cucurbita > Cucurbita pepo. The sequence goes on from NC_036638.1 coordinate 3,108,696, forward strand.
CATCAGTCATTAATGTGCTATCGAGCAAAAATAAAGGAATATAACGAATAGTAAGCTTTTTGGAAGAGTCATAGCAATGGTTCGATAATTAAGATTACTAAATAGTATAACTATTAAAAAAATACTCATTCTTAAATTGAGTTTGGATTAACTTATTGCATTAAATCGTTCAATAGTATCTAAATTATATATATTTTTAAAATATTAAGATAATTTATTTTTTTAACATACAAAAATATTATATATATGCAAGTACATATAGTCCATTAAACCAACTTGAGGAAACGATTTAAATCGATTCAAATGATCGGCTCTATAAGTTAGTCCAATCTTTAAAATGCATATTTCTAACACACAAGCGAGGTGAATTTGATTAACTTTAACTTTGAACTAAGTTTTAGATCGAATTTTGATTCCACTTGAATCATCGTTCTAGTTTCGAGCCCAGTGATAAGTGTGAGGAAAGAATTAAATTTTGTGATAAATGTAATTTTATATTCTGTTGTTGAAAGTTAAATATTCAAAGTCCATGGAGATGATTTATTATTTCCAAAATATGACATCATATATAATAAAACGTTTTTAGTTTAAATTATATTTTAATTTATTAATTAATCCAATTCTAGTAATTGGCCTATACATAGAAATTACGTTGGGATAAGCTTTTCATAAATTATTTTCTTAGTAATTTTCATAAAATATATAACATAACATATTTTTTATAATTTCAAGTTGAATAATTAAAGGAATAAAAAATGGGAAGAAAATGAAATTAATGTGATCATCAAATAACTGAAAAATAAGATTTATTATATGATATTTAATAGCCTTGCGGCGGCAATTCTTGGCTACAACAAAAAAGAAAATAAAAAAAAAAAAATTGGTATTTAAAAGTAAATAATGAAAATTGTAAAAAAAAAAAAATTAAATTAAATTAAATTTTACAAAAAATGAGGACCGTTGATATTTTGGAGTATTTGTGGGTTGGGTGTTTAGAGTATATCCATCTATGATTAATAATGACTCTGTTTTGAGTCAGAGACTGTCCCCTTTCCCCCAGAAAACAACGTCCTTTTTTTTTTTTTTTTTTTTTTTTTTTTTTTTTTTTTTTTTTTTTTTTTTTTTNGGAAGAGCAAATGGACCATATTGAATCCCTTCTTCATCTCCCACTACATTCCACCTGCAATTTTTTACACCAAATCAATCAATTCACCCATAATTTTCATTCAAACTCGATCTAGATTGCTTTTCGTTTTCGAAAAGAAGTATTATAATGCCAGTTTTGAAGCTCGATTTAGGTTATTTAATGTTTTTGAAGAGACTTGTTAAAATGTTCGTTTTGAAACTCGATCTGGGTTGTTTTTGTTTTTGAAAAAACTTGCTAAAATGCCGGTTTCTAAACCTTATTTGGGTTGTTTTAGAAAAATCCTGCTAAAATGCACGTTTTGAAACTCGGGTTATTTTTGTTTTTGAAAAAACTTGCTAAAATACCTGTTTCGAAACTTGATTTGGGTTGTTTAAAAAAAACCCAGCTAAGTTTTGAAACTCCATTTGGGTTGTTTTTCGTTTTGGGAAAAAAACTACTAAAATGCACGTTTTGAAACTCAATTTGGGTTGATTTTTGTTTCTGAAAAAACTTACTAAAATTCACGTTTTGAAATTCCATATAGGTTGTTTTTTTTTTTTCCAAAAAATCCTCCTAAAATGCTCGTTGTGAAACTCGATCTGGGTTGTTTTTCGTTTCTGTAAAAACACTCCTTTTCAAACTCGATTTGAGTTATTTTTTTGGTGGTAGAATGTGAAAATTTAGTGATTTAAACAAGGAAAGTGTAAAAAGTAAAAAGTAGCAGTTTGTGGTAAAAGAAACTTAGATTAAACTTGATCATAGTAAAAATTTAGGCATAGGCACCTGTAGTTTGTGGTTAAATGATGGAGTAAAACCAACATCTCCAGCTTGGCCAATTCATTTCCCGGACAGGAGTGGGTCCCATTGCCAAATGGCATATACGTATTGGGTTTCTGAGCCACCTGTTCCAATCATCATATCAAACACAAATCATTCATTTTTAGCCTTAGATTCACACTCCTCTGTTTTGCTAAATGAAGTAAGTAAAAACAACAAAACATTTTTACCTCAAATCTCGAAGGATCAAACTTGTCAGGCTGAGCAAAATTCTCANTTATTAATTAATCCAATTCTAGTAATTGGCCTATACATAGAAATTACGTTGGGATAAGCTTTTCATAAATTATTTTCTTAGTAATTTTCATAAAATATATAACATAACATATTTTTTATAATTTCAAGTTGAATAATTAAAGGAATAAAAAATGGGAAGAAAATGAAATTAATGTGATCATCAAATAACTGAAAAATAAGATTTATTATATGATATTTAATAGCCTTGCGGCGGCAATTCTTGGCTACAACAAAAAAGAAAATAAAAAAAAAAAAATTGGTATTTAAAAGTAAATAATGAAAATTGTAAAAAAAAAAAAATTAAATTAAATTAAATTTTACAAAAAATGAGGACCGTTGATATTTTGGAGTATTTGTGGGTTGGGTGTTTAGAGTATATCCATCTATGATTAATAATGACTCTGTTTTGAGTCAGAGACTGTCCCCTTTCCCCCAGAAAACAACGTCCTTTTTTTTTTTTTTTTTTTTTTTCCAAATTTATTAATTTCTTTTTTTCTATTTTTATTTCTTGAGAGATATTCTAATGGGCAATCCGTTGTGGGGAAGAGCAAATGGACCATATTGAATCCCTTCTTCATCTCCCACTACATTCCACCTGCAATTTTTTACACCAAATCAATCAATTCACCCATAATTTTCATTCAAACTCGATCTAGATTGCTTTTCGTTTTCGAAAAGAAGTATTATAATGCCAGTTTTGAAGCTCGATTTAGGTTATTTAATGTTTTTGAAGAGACTTGTTAAAATGTTCGTTTTGAAACTCGATCTGGGTTGTTTTTGTTTTTGAAAAAACTTGCTAAAATGCCGGTTTCTAAACCTTATTTGGGTTGTTTTAGAAAAATCCTGCTAAAATGCACGTTTTGAAACTCGGGTTATTTTTGTTTTTGAAAAAACTTGCTAAAATACCTGTTTCGAAACTTGATTTGGGTTGTTTAAAAAAAACCCAGCTAAGTTTTGAAACTCCATTTGGGTTGTTTTTCGTTTTGGGAAAAAAACTACTAAAATGCACGTTTTGAAACTCAATTTGGGTTGATTTTTGTTTCTGAAAAAACTTACTAAAATTCACGTTTTGAAATTCCATATAGGTTGTTTTTTTTTTTTCCAAAAAATCCTCCTAAAATGCTCGTTGTGAAACTCGATCTGGGTTGTTTTTCGTTTCTGTAAAAACACTCCTTTTCAAACTCGATTTGAGTTATTTTTTTGGTGGTAGAATGTGAAAATTTAGTGATTTAAACAAGGAAAGTGTAAAAAGTAAAAAGTAGCAGTTTGTGGTAAAAGAAACTTAGATTAAACTTGATCATAGTAAAAATTTAGGCATAGGCACCTGTAGTTTGTGGTTAAATGATGGAGTAAAACCAACATCTCCAGCTTGGCCAATTCATTTCCCGGACAGGAGTGGGTCCCATTGCCAAATGGCATATACGTATTGGGTTTCTGAGCCACCTGTTCCAATCATCATATCAAACACAAATCATTCATTTTTAGCCTTAGATTCACACTCCTCTGTTTTGCTAAATGAAGTAAGTAAAAACAACAAAACATTTTTACCTCAAATCTCGAAGGATCAAACTTGTCAGGCTGAGCAAAATTCTCAGAGCTACGATGAATGTTCCTGAACAGAGGCAAAACTTTCCATCCCTTTGGAATCAAATACCCTGAAACACAAATGAAATGAGGGTTTCTAGACACAGAAAAACAGAGGAACTCTGTTTTTAATCCAAAACTCACCGTCAAATTCAACATCTTCCACTGCTTCTCTGAAAGTAAATGACAAAACCGAAGCAACTCTTAGAGTTTCTTGAATCACCCTTGAAGTAATCGGCATGTTTTTCGCGTCACCCCAGGTGAGATTATTATCTTCTCTACTCTGTTTTTCATTCATTATTGCTTCTTGTTCATCCTGTAAACCCAAAAACAGAGGAGAATTTTCAGTTTCCAAGCTCGACCCAATTCAAATTACACATATTTCTTGGTTTTGAGAAATGGGTCGTACGGTAACAGCTTGAAGAACACTTGGGTTTTCTCCTAGGAACTTCAAGATCCATGTTAGAACACTCGCTGTCGTGTCGCGAGCTGCGAAGATGATGCCGATGACATTGTCGGCTATCTGTTCGTCAGTGAGGCCTTCCTTTTCGCTCATGAATGATCCGAGGAGGTCGTTGTAATCCCGCTTCGTTTCCCTCCTGGTTGTGAGGATCTTGTTTAAGATACGCGCTAGATCCTTCCTAGCTTTCATGGCCTCGTGGAAGAGTGTTCTTGGCAAGTTTATGGGCATCGAATTGTACCCTTTTTCAAGAATGTAATAGCATCGTTTAAGATCTTCGAAGTAAAGAGCTTCATCTTTTCCAAATATTGATAGCAAAGAAACCTCGAATGCGAACTAAAGAAAACATAAAGATTAAAGAATCAGCTAAGAAAAACACCAATAATTCAAAAACAGAGCAAAACAAAAACAGAGCTCCTCTGTTTTTTTCTTACCATTTTCATTTCTTGGAAGGTGTTGATCAATTGTCCATTCCATGATTGTATGGTGTTCTTAGCGATGGATTCGATGGTGGGTACGATGTTTTTGATGGACTCAGGCATGAATGTTCGGAGGACGAGGCGTCTCAATTTGGCATGATACTCACCTTGGTGAAAAAATATGCCATTTTTTCCCAACATTCTTTCTTTACTAGCTGGGAATGTCGGCTTAAAGAGATGGGCTTTAGTAACCAACACAAATTTCACAGCTTCGGGACTTGAAAGCATCACACAAGGATAACCCAATATGTGGGACTTGAAAATTGGACCATATCTGAATAAAAAATAAAAACAGAGTTCATCAAAACCCCATTTGAAAAAAAAACACCCAAAAAAACAAGATAGAGAAAAGAAACGGCCACCTCTTCTTCTTGGAGGCAAAGAAGACGTTGGGATCTTGAGAGTAGAGTTGGAGGGTTTCACCGATGTAAGGCCAGCCCATTGAGCCCGGTGGAAGAGGTGGTTTCCGGCGAACAGAGGCGGAGAATTTGAAAAGAGAATGGAAGAAGAAGAAGAAGAAGATGGCGGCGGCGGCGGCGAGGATGAAAGGGAAGAACATGGTTGTGATATGGTTTGGTGAAGAAAGGAGGGAATACGAAAGGGGTATATATATAGGGAAGAAGGAAATAGGGAAGGGGAGTTTTCTCTCTCCTCTTCTCTCTCTACTGGTATTTTTTTTTTTTAATTTAAAAAATAAAAAAGAAGTAATTTTAGGACAAGGATCGAAGGGAAGAAGGAAAGGGACTCACTCCGCACGTGTCCCAACCCAACAAAAAAGCGTGCGGCGGATCCTCCTTCGGCTAAGGCAAAAAGGGGATTTTTTTTTATTTTTTTATTTTATTTATTTATTTATTATTTTTTGAAATAATTATAGAAATTCGAGTTCATCAGTAGCTGATTCGAGTAAATGATTAGCTAGCTACATTGGGACCGAGATTCAAACACGTTGACTAAACACAAAAGTTATAACCCATATGAGAAATCCAACGACATATATTCATCTCGATATGAGGTTTTTTTATTTTTTATTTTTTGTTAAATTATAATTTTGATCCCTTCGAGAAAGTTAGATCTTCCGTTCTTATAGCTTGAGACTAATTTAAAGATAGTATTGTTAAATTTTTTAATAATTTCATAAAAATGTGGAAAAAGAGAGTTAGCTCGGGTGTAGAAGTCAGTCTTTTTTGTGTGATATTATTTTAATTTTTTCACCATTTCCTCGTGAATAATTAATTTTTTTTCCTTTCCCATATAAACATAATTCTTTCGAAATCCCGATAAGAATTTACTAACAATAAGAAGAAAGACGAGAGATTAAATTGATACATTAATATAAAATAATTATATAGTTTTTAAAAGTTTACTCAAAATACATTAAATTAATATTATTTTTAACACGTTTATCAAATAAGTCAACTTTTATTTTGATGTCAAATCTTTCGATCATTAAATCAATACGATTCGAAAAATTGATAGCTATGATCGTAAACAAACCCCCAACAATTCAATTTTGAAAAAATTAATAATAATAATTACGATCAAACCCTATCCAAATAGCATGCATGCACAACTAACCGATGTAGTTGACTTTCGCTTCCTCAATAATGAAAATTATTTATATTTATACACATAGGATTCATATATTATATTAATTTTAAATAATTTTTCTCCATCAAACTCATAAAATAATCCTCATTATTATACATCAAATCTCAATCATTTCGTCACACTTAAAGTCTTAACATTTTACATTAAAGTTTAAATTTTCAAATATTTTGGACTATCGATAAAGTCTTATATCAATTTCTTTTATTTATAAGTATAAATTGTCAAACCATTAATTTTTTATATTAAAAAAATAATTATCGAGCAAATTTTTTTCATGTATTAATCGACACGTAACAAACCAAGTTGAGTATATATATAAGTCCAAAATTATTAATATTTTAAATTAATAAAAAAATATTAATTCGATGCAATGTTTCTAAGATGTAATCATTACACGATGATGATAATTTTTTTTTGTTATATGTATATATATTTTAAGCCTTTGACTTTTATTAAATTAATTGAAGAAAATTAGAAATGTTTACTGTTAAATTATACTTCCTTGACCATGGTTAGCATGCATGTCTCTCTCTCACTTTATCTTCTATTTTCTCAAAATTAATTTTTAAATATTCTACGTTACTTAATTATATTAAACAAGATCATAAGTATTTAATAAACGCGTTTAAGCTTTTTAAAATATCTATTGTATATTTATTTTTAAAATGTCTAATAAATTTTTAAACCACTTAAGTTTGGTTCTATTTGATACAACTGATATTTAATTTAATTTAATTCATTATTTTAAGAGTAATTTCATTAATTATAAATCTAAATTATCGCTTTATTATACCCAGTTAATGAGTGAAGACAAAACACATACAGACGTAAATTAGTTTGTGGGAGATAATTTTCAGTCTTGGAAGTAAGAAGGTAATGTGATCGTGTCGCCGGATGTAAGGAAATGCCAAATCATTAGGTGTTGAATCTAAATTTCAAATCTTGATTCTAATACTGGACATAGGTCATATTACAGTGTCGGTGTACTTCGATCGAGGGTCCCTTCTCCCCTCTCTGACAACATCTTCTTTTTCTTTTCTTTGAAGCATCAAAGACGGGTGACAATGGAGTCAAAGGACAGCGTAAAGAAGGAAGAATTGAGGTTGGTCGGAAATGGAGTCGTCCTGTTTGTAAGTTAAAAGGATGGTCTTGACGTTGAGCCCTAGAATTGACGCAGGTGGGTTCCATGCCGCCGGCGAGGGGAGGTTGGTGCAGAAATACAGAGCTCAATCATTAGAAATTCATAAGACAAAACTAAGTAAATATGTACAAACTTCAACACAACTTTTCCATGGTTGTTGAATGACTCCTGCATGTGTCATTTATGTTGTTATGATATTGTGATGTTTTATAATGATGATATGATGATATTATTTGATACGATATTATGATATGTTACGATAATGATGACATGATATAATGATATCTCATGTTACAATAATGTACATGTACGATATGTCATGTTGCATGAGGTTTTTAATACACAACTCCTAAATGATGTTATAAATGATGAATGTGTGAAAATTTATACAGGCATGTTACTCAGAGTAATATGCGAATGATGTATGAAGTTGTATGATATGAATGATTTTAGAACGAAAAGTGTATGGATCTCATGCATATTATATGTTCATTTACATCGTGATACTCCCCTTTTATGATTATGAATACAGACACATACATTATGATGATGGGCCTAAAGGATGTGCAAACCGCATAGTGGGCTCACGCTTGCACATGTGGGCGTGTAGGGAAGTACAAATGAGGCCATCTCTATAATGATCTTAAATATTAGGTATCTAATCATGATTGCATGTGTTTACATTCTCTAACCTCAGTAGTGGAATCACGAGTATTTCTCAAAATACTCCAGTCATTTTCTACTTTTATATTTCAGGTAGAGTCAAGACACCCTGTACAATTGACGATGGTATCACAATTAAAGACTATAAAACTTACATAAGGTAATTACATTTAATTTCGTAGATCTTAAGTTAAAACAGTGCATTCCTACTTTCATACTATCATTTAAAATATGTTTTAAAACAATTGAAAAGACAAAGAACAAAGCTGTACCAAGTACCAACCATGTTTTTTCCTTCTTCAAATGACAACAAAAAAGACCTAAACCTTCCTATGAACAAACCCAAATCAAATTCTCGATCTCTTCTAATCTTACAAATCATTTTGATTAACTTTCTTATACCTAAGTTTTAAATGAAATTTTACGAAAATATATACGTGTTGCGCCGTAACGTAACGCATATAATATGGTATATTATATGATAAATAAACAACATAGTATATTATTAAAACATCTCAAAATAAAATAAATAAAAAATCATTTCCGTTTAATTATGACAGCAAAGTTCGTGAATTGGACAAGTGGCGATGAAATTGTCTGAAATTTGGTCGAAGAGATTTTGTAACCTTATTTTATTTATTATTAATTTATTAAATGTGAAATATTGTTGGGTTCCAGCTATTATTTTGTTTTATATATTTTATAGTGAAACGAGAAAGAGATGGAGATCTTCCACTCCCAACAATTTTAATAAAAAAAAAATCTCACTCCCATAACCAAATCATACAAAATATTATTTTTTTTTTCTGGATATCCACAAATATTTTTGTAAATAAAAATTTTAATTATTTTTTTTACCATTAAATAAAAATATACAAGAGAGAAGAGAGCGTCAGCGAGGACGCTCGACCTCCAAGGATAGTGAATTGTGAGATCCCACGTTCTTTATAAAAGTATGGAAACTCTCCTTAACAGACGGTTACCTATAATCTTTTTAAAATATAAAAAATATTGATTAATTTTTAATATTCATATCAAACTCTTATATACTTTCTTCCGTGTAATTTGTCTATACTATTTTATAAAATTTTAACGTGTGAATTATTGAATGGATTGATTTGAAAATGACATACGTAAAGATTTGAATGTGATGTACCTACTTTTTTCCTGCCTAACTTTAAATTTATCACTTGGGTCGTGGATTTTATATATATATATATATATATATTTTGTTAAATTGATCACTGATTTAATTTTCGTTATTTCATATTTTATCTTATTTTAATTAAATTTTCCACCTAATTTGTATAAAACCATGGGGAGAGACCAAAAAGTCAACTTTTTATTTTTAATTTTTAATTTTTTTTTTAATTTTCAATAATAATTGCCCCCTTCTTAATTTTCACATAAATACATTGAATTTGTGGATAAATTTCTAATCAAAACTATATAGTTATTTGTAATAATTATGTGACGTGACACTCATTAATTCAAAGAATATGATCCACATTTGGGCTTCATCAAATAAATTTAAGCATATGAGTAATTTAACGGTAAGAAATTATGTGCATGGGAATAAGACAGAATTAAATAATTAAATATATATATAAAGACAAATAAAATATATTGTAAACCCCACAATATTAATAATATAATATTGGAGTGTCTAGGAGGGTGTACGGAATTTTAAAATTAATGGATTTTTAATTATTATAAACTTTTATTTGCTTCACTTTTTGCATCTCATTTTCTAACCTCTTTAGGGATTTAATCATTATTTTGAAAAAATATATATATATATATTTTCGATAATTTATTCATTTAAATAAATAAAAATCAAGTTTGCGATAAATTCAAATAAATTATTAAATAATGAGGTATTATTACGTGACAAAAATCATATAATAATTTTTTAACGGATCGTTAATACATTATTTCAATGATAAAAAAAATATAAAAATTTGATTATATATAAATACGTGTCAATAGCATATTTAAGTATATTTTTTTAATTTTATTTTTAACACATAAATTGATAGGTGTAGTCGTGTCCTATAACATTTTATCGTTATAATTTTAGACGTTATTTAATATTTAAATATCTAATAATATTAGATGACAGTTGTCAAGTAAATTTATATTAGTTTTTAATAATTTAAAATATATTATAAAATGTATATTTCTCTATTTTCATTTTAGTCGTTTACTTTTGAGAGTCAACAAAGATACGTATCTATTTTCTCAATATATTTTATTATCTTATTTATTTTTGATACTTTTAAGAAAAAGACGTTCAATTGCCAACAAATTAAATGACACATTTTAAATATTATTGATTTTTTTTTCAACGCTATTAAAATTAATAACATTAGAAAAATCAAAATCAACGGTCGAGAAAATCAAGTCTATCCAATTATATGCTTACACGTGTATTAATATATGATTAAGATGTTAATGTAGTGAAGGACCCCTCAAATAATCTTCACTAAAGAAATAATAGAGTCAAATAAAATGTCTTTTTCTTTTTTAAAATAAAAATGAAGATAAATAAATATAAATATAAGAAAGTCAATGTAGCTTAATCTACGTGGTCCAATGAAAACGCGTTGTGTGGGGCATACTAAAGTTACGAACGGGTGTGGAAATCCATGAATTTTGGGACACGTGTTTACATATGATTTGAACTACACATGCACGTACATCTTGTGTACGGTGTAATTTTCAATAATTAAATTAAATTATAAATTTAAAAAACTTCTCGATTATTGTGTAATTTTGTTTATTCTCCTTAATTTTATTTTATTAAACTAATCTAATTCTCTTATATCATATTATTATATGTTTTTATTTATAACTTTTTGGAAAAAGAAAAAAAAACTCATTATTTTAATATTATTATGTATTTATTCACTAATGTTTTCTTTAAAAAATTAAATCTTGTGAAAATTGATTTATTTATTTATTGTAATAAGAAAAAAAGTATTAATTAATTGATTACTGATTATTATTTTAATTAATTAGTTAATAATGTTAATAATTGAGATTAGAGTAAACCAGACAAAGCCAGTTGTTTTGTATTTCCTCCATTTGATTTTTTTTTCATTTTTGCTAAAAAAAATATCATTTTTCACGTCTTTATTTGTTTCAATCTTTTGAAATGTTATATTTTTGTTGATTATTAATTGATTTGTGACATTAGTTTCTTTAAAAGAGCGTTTTTTTAAAATTGTATTCTTACTCTGAACACGAACAAAGCCACTTAAATTAGATATGAGTGATATTAATCCAACATAAAAGACAAAGTATACAAAGCCTAGCACGAAATAAGATGGGTAGCAACATGAAGGGAATCGGGCTACCAAACACGAGAGAAGTTCCTTAGTTGACTTCAGAGTGCGACCAAAGTTTATGATGTTTTGGTCTAGCTCGATCCAGTTCACTTTTGACCTAATTGAAATTGTCTGTTTTGGTCTGTTACGTATCGTTGTCAGCCTTATGTTTTTAAAACGCGTTTGGTAGGAAGAGATTTTCACACCCTTATAAGAATTACTTTGCTCCCCTATCCACTCGATGTGAAATCTCACTCCATCTCATTCAAAGATATGTCATTGACTCATGTAATTTACCGTTAGCCTTATTGCATTTTTGGGAATTCAAATAAAAGAACGGGAGAAACTAAAAGGAAAGATGAATGCAATAACATTGAAGTACTACACCAACGTGTAAGTTTCTTTTAGGTTGCCGGACACGTTCTCTCTTAAACAAAATTTACCATTACTATTCGCGAAGAACGAGTGCATTACCCTATTTAGACTTTGGCAACCACGAGTTTTATTTACTTAGACTTTGGTAACGTTAAAAATTATTTTAATTTCAAAAAAAGAAAATTTTAATTTACAAATATTTTTTTTCTAAAAAGAACATAAGAAAATTTTTAGATGTTGAAATAGATTAAAAAATTTCAAAATGTTAAATTTCATTAATTCATAAAACATCTTTAAGTGACTGAGCAACTTTATAACCAAAATTTAATTACTTAAATTAAAATATTTGATGAACTTCCCAAAGGTGTTTGTTTGTGAAAAAATTTCATTTATATTGGCCAATATATATTTATTTAGAAAAATGATGTACTAAAGTTTTGGATCCAGTGCAGCACTACTTGTCCTACTCATTTCGATTAAAACAAATTCAAAATACATGACCCAATACCCCAACCACGCAAGTGTTGGGCCCAAAATTCCCATTCTTTATCTTTCGTTCCGACCCAGTTCTCATATCCAAAAAAAAAAAAAGGGAAATTGAAAGAAAGAGGTTGACAAGAAAACGAGAAAAGATCCAGATTATTGATGTCCAGAAGCATAGTACAGAAGGCATTAAACAGCAGTTAAGATAACAAGAGTAAAATAACAACATCCAAAGTTCTCTGGACATAACAGGGATTAGAGAAGAAGATGGTACCCTACCATCTGTACCGAGGCCATTCTTGGAAGCCACTGAAGAAGAAGGGTCGGTGGTGAAATGTGATGGCAGAAAAATCACTTCCACTTCTTGAATTTGCCACCACCATGCTTCCCATGTTTGTGCTTCCCAAACTTCCCCTGCTTGAACTTTCCATGGTGCTTGAATTTTCCACCATGACCATGACCATAACCATGACCATGACCATGACCATATTGAGCAACGCCGTGGGGGTAATGACCAGCACCATGGGCGACATGGTGAGCTCCATATGCAGCTGCTGCAGCGGCAGCACCACCTGCCAGCATTCCTGCTACACCGTGACCTGCATTTAAGAATATTTGGAATCAGTAACTGTATACAAGTTATGCAATATAACCATAAACAGGATTAGGATACTCCAATGTTCCTGGGAAATTTTACTGAAGTTTTGCTTCAAAACAATTCTGTTGCTTACAGCAGCTTTCGGTCGAGGTAATCGAAATTATAAACCTTACTTAATAAAAATAACGAACTAATGATCTAACAAGTTTTCCAGACGATTATATGTAAAAAAAGGATAAATACCTGAATGGTGTGGAGCAGAGGGTCCAGGATATGCACCAGGAGGATAGCCAGCTGGGGGGTAACCTTGGGCGGGGGGATATCCTTGGGGTGGATAGCCATGAGATGGAGGATACCCTCCAGGTGGGGGATACCCTCCAGGTGGTGGATAGCCTCCAGGCGGAGGATATCCCCCAGGAGGAGGATATCCAGCTCCATGAGCAACACCATGAGCCAGATGCGAGAATAAACCTTTGTCAGATTCGTCATGTTTATCTTTTCCACCCCCCATGGTTTATCAGCTAATAATAACTGAGAAATTGACAACAAACAGTCATATATATGAATATATCAAATCTTTTTATGGATCTGAACATAGTCCAGTATCAATTAGGGACGAAAAGATCTTGTATATTCAGGTAAATGCAACATCTATATTGATATACCATACAGGTCTAAGCCCCGTAGTAGTTTAACATATTATGATGTCCTAACAAAACTTCTACACAGTTAAGAACATCGAAAACAGAGGAGAAAGAAAGATATTCATGGACGAGGACAAACTTTTCCCTAAAAATGTTTTTTAAGAGCGGCAAAGTTAATGTAATATTTCTACCATGGAAATTTAAATGAGACAAATTTAGACAGAACTTTAAAATCTCAACTCACGTATACAATTCTTTTAAACTAAAGTGAACTTCATATTTGCATCCTATATAATATCACTTCTAAAGATATTTGAGATTCAACTTTCCGTAAGAGCGATGAAGACCGAGCATGACACAAAAATTGTTCGCATAAGACTAAGACTTACGCATTCGCAACCGATCACCGATTCAGAACGCGTAATCAATCACCGATTGTAAATTCACGATCTCAGCATATAACACACAGTCCAAAGCGCAGACACATACACAAACACATTTGAAATCAACATTCAAGACTTCCAATCCAAAACATTACCAATCCGGTATGGAGATTCCAAGGATCAAACAACAAAAATCAATTCACAATTCATTAGAACAAATTTCTCCATTAAAAATCCACTACACACACCATAAATCATCATATTTCAACCAAAAGCTTCACCTAAAATCACGAATTCCAGATTCACAACAAATAAGGTAAAATCAAAGCATACATCCGCTACCGATACATATTTAGAGTTCCGATTTCTCTCTAACACACAGTTCAAAGCAAACTTCGAATCCATAGAAAACTCGTAGACGAGAGAGAGAGAACTTACCAATGAAATGAGCGATTTGGTTCTTGAAAGAGAGACGAGGAGAATTGAAATTTTGAAGAATTCCTTATATGAGCGACGAGAAATAAAATATATATTTTTTTTTGTTTTTTTTTTTCCTTCATTTTATCGCGCAAAGATAAAGTTAACGCGATTTCGACGCGTTCGAATATTCAAACAAACGCCTCTTTCGACACGTGGCACTCATGTATTCGTCACACTTTCAATATATCTGTTAATATTAAATTTTCTTTTTGGATAAAATTCTAATGGCTTGATTTAGATCTGTACCAAAAATAATATTAATTTTAGATCATAATTTTAATTTTAATTCCGCAAAATTTAAATTAATATATTCCTAAAATAAAGTTTCAATTAAAATTTTGAGTAAGAAAATAACAAAAAAATTATTTTTATTATTTTTTTAAAATATAAAATTATAAAGTTTTTTTTTTAATTCATCAATATGTGGACACGAGAATTCGAAGTTGATAGCGTATGGTCAATTGAATGATCGTTAATTTATTAATATCTAAAAAAGTAGACCCATTTGACTATTTAAAAAATAGTAATAAATATATTGTTAAACCAACCTAATTTTTAACCTATTTTTTAATTCATAGATTTTATTTATATATATATAAAAAAAGGAAGCAAATATCCTATAATAAAATAAATTTGATGGAATCAACTTGGAAGGGCCATCAAGAACGTGAATAAATGCCATCCCCACATACCATGATCAAGACATGAAATTTCAAATAAATAAATATCTCAAGAGAAGCCCACTTCGGGGGATGGCTTTATAGAGCTTTGACTTTTCGAGTATATCTACATAAAAAACCCACCACTAGTAGATATTGTTTGCTTTAACCCGTTATATATTGTCGTCATTCTCACGATTTTAAAACGCTATCTACCGCAGAAAGATTTTCACACTCTTATAAAGAATATTTTGTCCTCCTCTCCAATTAATATAGAATCTGGCACAAGTTCATTGAATATTTATTGGACACAAATATAAAAAATTTATTCGATGAAGAATTGAAAGTTCAAGAATTTATTAGATACAAATTTAAAGATTAAATTGATAATTTAATTAATATTGTAAAAGAAAATCTAGAAGGGATTTTTTTCAAGTACATCCAAAATAATTAATTTATTTGGTAAAAGAATATGTGAATTGTGGTGTGGTGGTTGGTTGGTTTGGACCTTTGGATATATAATTATTACAATTTATGAGTAATTTACAAGTTAATTCTGTTTAGAAATTAAAGCCTGGTTGAAAATTAGGAGTGGAATTGGATTTAGTCAAAAAAGATACACTATTGTTATTAAGTTTATTCAAGTTGAAAATTATTTTAACTTTATTTTAATGTTCGATTATTTAAATTAAGCCTCTTGATAAATGGGAATATAAAATTTATATAAAATACAAAATGACATTTCTTTTTATCCCTTCCTTTCAAATTTTCAATTTGAACCTCAATAGAGCACGAATAAATTATTTTTAATAGATATTTCTTTTTACAATATTCCAATTATTGATATTTGTTGCAAAATTCATTAATTCTATTGGCAAATAGTTAAATAGTAATAACTCAATGATGAATGGGCTTGACTCGATTTTTGGTTGGAGTGAATGTTGAGTGGTCATCGAGTTTGAACTTTTGACCTTAGAAGATTTTGGCTCGAGGGGACGAAGGTTAGAGATAAGAAGGAACAATAGAGCAAAAAGGTCAAATATATCTTCATTGTTTTCATCTATATCTTCGGGGAATAATTTTTTACTTTTTTAATTCATTATTTCTAATCAACTTTTTCACATTTTATCACTTTTTTAAATTAATAAATACAAAGATTAACAACGAATATTATATCATTGACCAAGAGGTGAATGATCGAATTTCCCTCGGATACATTCCAATTTCCAATTTCATTTCCCAAAAATTATAAGACCAAAATAAACTCTCTATCCTCAACTACATTTACGTCCCAATAGGGAATGGGATGGACCCGTTCCCATGGGAGTTTCCATCCATGCCTAGACTCCCAAAATAAAAATTTTAAATGGGTGCAATTCACGTTCCTAGAACTCTAATTTTGCCAATATGACAATCTTTTTAAATCATTTGGTTCCCTATTTAAACACTTTTACATTTTTTTTTTACAGTCACATCTATCAGTAATATATATCAGTAATATAATGATAGATGTAAATTAATGAAACATTCTATCAATAATATACATCTATCACAACAAGTAAAGGTTGGTCTAGAGATCAATTAGAGAAAAATTACCTAGAATGAGTAAACCATTGTAATTGACTACCTAAGATTTAATATCCAACAAGTTACCTGGCCAACTAAATATGGTGGGATCATTGGGCTGTTTCACAAGAATAGTCGATCTGCTGAAAGCTGGTAGATATCAAAGATCAATAATAATAACATTAATAATATTAATAGATGGTAAGATCAATTGGATTTGCTTCTTTTTTTTCTTCTTTTCTCTCGCAAATATAAAATGTTGTTATGAAAAGCACCCTTTGAGAAATCCATGTCTCGTGGGCCGTAGGGCCAATTCCGTGGAGAAAGATTAGGATCCATACCCACAAGGGCCTAGGAGCAAAGGGGCAAAACGTAATTTTACTTAGTAATATGGTCAATTGGGGGAGAGAATTTACCTTGGTTAAAACCCGACCACTGCCCATTGCCATTGATGTCGGTTCTCAAATCAACCAATGGTCTACATCTAGTTAATGGATCGGCTTTTTACCTGCGGAATAGTTTTTAAAAAAAACCAATTGAGAGATCTAATTGAATTGGATGAACAATTGCATTAAAATTCATTTAATAGAAAACCCTAAGATAACCATTTACACCAATATATTAATTTAAACCCAAAACTAATACATGACAATTGTGAGCAACTTACCCCCCAAGTCACACTTTTAATCTATAAATCTGCTCTAAAGGTTGGGGGATGTATTGGGCTCAAAGCTGAGGAACCTTACAACTTTAAGAAGTCGAACCTATGTTAGATAGGTCCGTTTGCTTATCCTTCGATACAAGCACATAAACTTATGCTATAAAACTCACATTTTATATGAACTAACCTTTACAACAGTTTTTACAAGAAACAAGGATTTATATTCCAGAAAAAAGGAAGAGAACAACCTAAGGGCCATAGGTAGATGGAATCCCAGCCCAAGGAACTACCTAAAGAGAAAAATAATTGATAGTGAGACTATTCAGGACGGACTTTGCCAAAATCAATCTCCTAGCTTTTGAAAGAAGTCGGGTTCTCTCTCTCTCTCTCCCCATTTATCTAACTTAGACTTGCTTTGTCCTCAAGCGAATCCCTGAAAGCAAACGATCGAAAATTTCCACCTAAAGGGAAGCTTAGATAATTACAAGGCAGTCTTTCCACAATGTAGTTGATATTCAACTTTTTGGATGTTGATGTTGGTGCCTATGAGGGGCAGTTTTCGCCTTATTCATAGCTAGTCCCAAACGAAGAAGCAACAGATTTATGATGGACTACCAAGCTTTTAACATTCCCATCTACATCATCACAAAAGAAAAGCGTGTCATTTGAAAGCGGGTAGTTTCTACCGACTGGTTTCTGACCAAGAATTCCCTCAAAACTCTACTATAAATTCGTGAACCAAACACATGTCCAGAGATACAAGCTTCTATAACTTATTCCTTTGTACAATCCAAATTCATTATGTAAATCCAAATTTCTTAACTAAGACATACTAAAATCAAGCTAAACGCACCTAGAGAACTTTCTAGGCATATATTCAACGCACGTCCACCCCTAAAAATCTAAACTCAATACCCTTTGGAAGTCATTTCATGGAAATAAATAAAGAAAAAGAAGAAATGGGAATCCTAAAAGTAGAGGCATTAGATCAGTGGGACCATGGCAATATAATCAAACATGGGGCCTGGATTCTCTGCGGCAGTCTGCCAGTGTCTAGTGATAAATTTAGACCGTTCACTCTTAATGGGTGCTCTTTTTCACTTTCTTTTTGTTACTAAAAAATGATAGATTAAAAATGAACCTAGATTGTCCAATTAAAAAGAAAAATAAGTAGATGGCCTACAAGAAACCAGAGCGAATCCAGATAGATTATGGATGTCATGAGTGCCAATGTCATAAATTTCAGGTCAGATCAGCATATGCTATAAAGTAAAGGGAAGATAATCTATTCTTCCAGATTCAGCAAAAGTATGATTTTCAGGTCAGAACAACCCACAAGCGCACTTGAAATAAAGATGTCAAGATGAACGAAAAGCAAAACATGGAATTAGCAGAGAGACACTTTCTAATCAGTCCTTCACAGATGAATTTATTAAATGAGGCTCACAGGTAAGGCCGCAAGTGCGAGTCTAACAAAACCACAGAGCAGCTTCTAGTTCCATTCATGAACCCAAAGGCACACCCCTGCTGCAGTGACAGTGATATTGATTAGATTAAGCAAGATCAAAATCTGAAAAGCACAAGCCTTTTGAAGAGGAATAGAAGAGTATAAAGAAGTAACCAAAATGGTCAGAGCCTATCCACTTTGACCTCGTTTGATCTCATGCCTAACATATAGGAAAAGGGGAAAAAATCATGTATATATAGAACATGGTTAAAGCTTAGCAAGGTATTTTCTGAATAAACATAAATCAGAAAAGAAAAAGAGCAACGATGAAGGAAATGGATGAACAAAATCAGTGCAGAGGGATTCAGATTTAGGTTATGGACATAGATTCAGTGATTTCACGTGTTGTTAAACATGAAATAAACAATGGAAAAACAAGGTAAATCCCTGATGACCAGATATCTTTTTGATGTTCCATTTCCACATTTCTTAGACTTGGATCATTGAATTGGGGTAGAGAGAATTTTGTTAACCTCTGGCATCCCAACTCTGTCTTTACCATGTAGTGATGCTTTTAAGCTTTCCTCCTAGATCTCGTCCTTTCTGATCTCAGGGCTCTGCATACCAAAGAACTTTTCAACACATCTACCATGTCGAAAAGAAATACACCGCAAATATTTCTATCTTTTACAGAACAAGCCAAATCTACAATTAACGTGAGGCTAAAATAATTGATTGGGAACAGAAATTCAAGCAAGAACAATCCTATTTCAAGGATGAAATCTAAAACTTTAAGCCCAATAACTAAAAGGTATCGTGTATTATGAGTAATAATTTCAGTGTTTTAGGAGTATGCCAATAATTTAAAGCAACATTTGTTTGATTGTAAGATTTGCTTCCATCCAGTTTGACCAGTTTGAGTTCTTCAGGATCCCCAAGTTTGAACCGACCTTCTCCCCTTCTCTTCCCGAAGGAACAGTTAACTCAAATTCTCAACATACTAGATACCTGTTATAACACTTTCTTTATCTTTCAGTAATCAGAATACACAGAAATTTTTCATCTGCTCAAACAAACAAACCACTAAATTAATGAATCTCTTTTACTTCTCTCCAATTCCAGTCTCCCCCTTTCTCCCATAGGCGTTTGTCAATTTCTGCACTACAGTCACATTCTTCCTTTTCTTTCAAAAGTACAACTACCACCTGCCACAAATCATTAATCTTAAAGGCTTAAAAGTTGCCCCACAACATAGTTCAACATTAAGATTGGAATATTATCTTACCAATCACTCTCAACCAACTTGTCTCTCTCCACTTGAACCCCATTCATTAAGAGGGAAATTTATAACTTTCAATAGAAAAATAATTCTACTCGATGTCGTATCTTAAGGCAATATGATGATACGAATACTAAGGTAGTGGGAACAAGAATAAAGCAGATCGATCCCCTATTAGCAAATAATTTTTACTCAACTAATCTGATAACAGAATATAACGTCTGAATAAGGATTTACATTAATGCAGTACCTAAAAGTCAGCACTAGATAAGACAATAGCAATCAAAAGATGTGTTTCGAAGCAAACAAACGTACAATGCAACTGATGTATTAACAAGAATTTACAGAACTAAAGACAAGTTCACAACAAGCAATAATAACAGCGATACATATACATCAGTACAAACTAGAAAGTAGAGGAAAAAGAGGCTGATCATAAAGAACGGGAAGCAGAAAGTAGTTGAACTCAGAAATTGAATCTCACATATACAATAAATTAGGTTTCCCTCATCGGAACATCACAACATAATAACCTAAGATCCAATACTTGAAGCAAGGGTAACCGTTCCTGAAATTGCCGAGTCGTAAAAATTTTCGAAAGGTATGAGGCAGACAATTTTATCAGCCACTAGTAACATAAAAATACTACAAAATCATGAACAAGAGATGAACCTGAGGTTGATCGAGCTTGAGGAACGTTGAAACTAAGATCGGAATTTCGCCGCGGGAAGAAACGAGAAGAATGCCGCGGAATTCCCAGAGATGAATATGCACATCCATTTACTCTCGGTAATGAATTTGTCCTAACCTAAAAAATTACTAATAATAAAGTTTAAAAATAAAATAAATAAATAAACTAAATTGTTATTTTTTAAAAAAATTACACAATTTTAGTCGTATTATTTTTTAATATCTATAATTAAATTTTAATATTCTAAACTTTTCCTATTTAATAAGACATCAAACATAAACTAAATTAAGATAGCACACAATTGAACTTAATGTAGTAATTAAATCTTTTTATTATATTTATACGACATAATTTGTTGATTCCACGAGCTATATTCTCGAAATATTCAATCTTTCAATCAATTTCAATATATATATATATATTAAAATTTCATGGGTCATAAAATAAAAATATCTTAAAACTTTTTAATAATTTATTTTTTAAATTAAGTATTGACTATTTAAAAGATTATAAATATTTTTTTTAGACAAAATATAAAATTTACAATTATTTTTATTAATTTAGACATAATTTTAAAAAAATGTTGAGAGCCCAAGAGAAGCCCAAATCAAACGACATGTCGGCGCAGGTCTCATGCTTACGTGAGAGTGATTTCGTGATTGTGCGCGCGTGCCTTTTAAGCTAAATATTATCGTTGTTATTATTATTAATATGATAAACTCAGATATACCTCTTTCCAATTATCAATTATTCCTTTTTTTCCCACTTGCAATAGTTGCAAACAAAACCTAAAATCTTTATTAATTAATTAATTTATTTATTTTATTCATATTGCGCCGACAAGTCACTCGTTTATTTATATAATCACTTACGATTAAATTATTGGTCGTGTTTATGGGTTAGGTTTAATCAGATATTTTTTAGATTCAACCTAATTATTCGAGTTGTAAAATTTTCAACTTAACGAATATATATTTTAAGAAATTATCTGTGTATTAAAAAAAAATTATGAGATGCTCGAGAATAAATAATAAATAAATATATTTGCATGGTAAAAATATCTTTTTAAAAATTAACAATAAATTCAGGTCGGTTCAATTCAACCCAATCTAGTTTTATGGAAATCTATGAACCAACCTAATTTTGATTTTTCAAGTCATTAAATTTTTTGAAAACTCCCGACCACTAATTCAAATGATATCATGGCCAACTTAAAATGGCATAAATAAAAAAAAATGGGGATACGTTTTTGCATTTCACCGACCACTTTTATTTGGAATAGATCCTCTTCCTAGCTCGAATATTCTTTGACATCACTAGGGTATTTCATCATAAATTTCGTCTTTGAATTTGAGGGTAAAAAGCTCGCTTGTTATACGGGATTCGACGTATCCAACTGAACGAAGCAGCATTCCATTTTTTTCGGGGGCATCCTTCAGCTACACTACACAACATGAATGACGGGTGGAGTTGAAACAGACAGAATCAATGTAAAAAATCTTTCTCGAGCTCAAGTACGGACAACTCGTGCTACTTTGAAATTCGATAGATGTTATAAATAATTGTCATCTACCTTCTCTTTTTAGATCAAGGTACTCATCTCATTCCCAATCACTAGTTTACATTATCTTAACGAGCACTAATTCAACTCGAACTCTTTCATTAGGGTTTTTATCTCTATCACGATTCTTATAATATCTTAGACAATCTCTTTTAATTTAATAAAGAATCTTACTGATTTCACGTGAAATGATGTTAGGAGGCGTGTTAAGTTGGGTCAAATAATACAGACAAAATCCATCAAACAATTCGATCATGTCATTTGATCCCACTTGAGAATGGTTAGTCGAGTTTGTTGGACAAGAAAGTAGCCGTTTTTTAAAGTATACACCCTAGATGTAGGGATAGAGAAACAATTATAAGCGTGTTGAAAATAAGAAAATATATGACATTTAAAATTATGATCTTCTCTTTTTCAACAATTTGTTCGATCTGAGAAAGTAAGATTTAATTAAATATTTAAAGACAAAAACACGTGTTTGAGACTCGAACTTGTAACGACCCAGATCCACCGCTAGCAGATATTGTCCTCCTCTTTGGGCTTTCCCTTTCGGGCTTCCCCTCAAGGCTTTAAAACGTGTCTGCTAGGGGAAGGTTTCCGTTTGAGACTCGAACCTGTAACGACTCAGATTCACCGCTAGCAGATATTGTCCTCTTTGGGCTTTCCCTTTCGGGCTTCCCCTCAAGGCTTTAAAACGCGTCTGCTAAGGGAAGGTTTCCACACTCTTATAAAGGGTGATTTGTTCTCCTCCCCAACCAATGTGGAACATCACAGAACCACTCTACAAGGTCGACCTTATAAAACTTAAATTATATAGAATTGTAAAGAAATATAGTCATTGGCTAAATGAAAGCACAAATACTCTTTTACTGTCATTTCCAAGTCTAACTTAGATAGTTTAATATAGTCTCAAAATAAGAACTCTTGACTCGGGGAATTTCAAGGGTTGTAACCATTTGTTCGACACTTTAGTCCTTTTTTACTACACCTACGAGACTCACAATTCTTTATTCGATATTTGAGAATTCTATTGTCATGGCTAAGTTTAGGGCATGATTCTGATGTCATGTTAGGAATCACGGATCTCCACAATGATATGATATTGTCCACTTTGAGCATAAGATCTCATGGTTTTGCTTTGGGTATTCCTCACTTATAAACCTCTTCCACTAAATTAACCAATATCGAGATTCACTCCCAATAATCCTCAACAATTGTATGTTAGATGATCTCGGATGTATGAAGACGATCTTGGCTCGAGAAATAAGGAACTGGGTTATGTCGCTAAGTCATTAGGTTACGAGTTTCAATTTTAAATTATGATCCAAATCTTAAATGGGGTCGACTTTATTTGGGAGTGAGTTGAGGTGGGTGTGGAAGCACGAACAAAAAGAAACAAGAGAGAGAGAGAGAGAGAGACACGCGTGAGATTCACCTCTGCGAGTTGGCCTCTCCTGTCTCTAACAAAATCTTTCTTTATAAATACAAATATATATATATATATCTTTAGCTTAGCCTTTAATATATGCTTACTTGTCATTCCACTCGCTCTTGGTCGACATGGTTTGGTGCCTATGCCACCATTCTCTTTTTTTGCATGTAAAATGTGTTACTTTTTTTTTTTTTTTTTTTTTNTCTTTTCCTTTGCATATTAATCAATTATTTCTCCATATTAATCAATTATTTCTAGTCCCTACCCCTATATTTTTAGGGCATGTGTCCTTTTCTCGAGCTCACGGGAAGTACATTGAGCTTTATCATATTCACCTCACAAAACGTTCGGTTCACTGCTTTAAAATAAACTATAAAGCTAGCAGATATTGTTCTCTCTGTGTTTTCCCTTTCAGGCTTCTCCTCAAGATTTTAAAACACGTATGCTAAAAAGATGTTTTCACACCCTACACCCTTATAAAAGATATACTTCGTTCCCCTCTCCAATCGATATGAGATCTAACAATCCATCTCCCATCGAGGCCAGCGTTCTCGCTGACACTCGTTTCCCTCTCCAATCGATGTGAGATCTCACAATCCACCCTCATTCGAGCTCCAACGTCTTCGCTGACACACTACATGGTGTCTAACTTTAATACCATTTGTAACAGTTCAAGCCCACCACTACCAAATATTATTCTCAAGATTTTAAAATGCGTCTACTAGGTAGAGGTATCCACATCCTTATAAAGAATATTTCGTTCCCCTCTCCAAACAATATGGAATCTTACATATACAATTTTGAAAGTATGTCATACTATAAATTATTTATATCACATGGGTTACATTTTATAATAAAGATCAGACGTTAAACAAATTATCTTATCTTATATCGTCAGATTTCCATTACCCTAAACTACTTTTTAACTAAGATTAAGCCTTTAATACACATAAATACAAACCATACAGTTATTTTTGTATAAAAAAAGCAATGAAATATGACATATTTAAAGATAATATAAATTAAATGAGTTGCAATCAGTTGGAGCATCATCTCCATTAATGTTCTAAGTGGTCATCCACCTCAAAAATGGATTCTCTATGCATGCCTCATACACATATATTATTTATTTATTTATTTATTTATTTTGATGTAACCCGTCAAGATTTAAAATTTAGATCTTCACACTCGTGTGAAACAGACACTGAAATGATATCGATGTGCTAACAAATATATGTTTCGTATGCATATTGGTCACCTTTTTTTCGTCCCCTAATCATGAAACTCATCCCGAAATTCACTGAAGGCTTGTCCCGTCTTCGTAATTAAAAGTAGGTCGAGTAAATTGACTGATAAGATTTTTTTTTTTTTTTTTTTTTTTTTTTTTTTTTTTTTTNCTTTTTTTTTTAAATTAAAGCAAAAAAGAAAAAGGAAATCTTTTTTTAATTTTTTGTGCGTGACACGTTTCGAAATCCTAACTAAACTCTGGAACTGACTAAACGACAAAGCGCAGTTACTGCTCAAAGACGATCTTACCCTCCGCACCACGTTGAAATAAAAAAAACTGGAGACTGATTTCTGACCGTCCGATTGAAAAATGAGTATTTTTGGAAAATATTAAAAGAATAAATATTAGAGATATTGTTGTGTGTAGATTTAGATAAAGATATGCGCATGATGTAAATAGTACTGTGGGCTTGGCCCACGGCCCACTAGCCACAACTTTGTAATAAATAAATCATTAGTAAATTGATTTTTTTTTTAAATATATTAAATATGTAATTTTATATTCGCATGCACTGAGATCGTACGGCTCTCAATTCCTTTGTTTGGCCCCACCAATTTCTGATTTTGTTCCCACAAATATTTTATATCTTATTTTTTGGTAATATTTTATTAGTTAAATTTAAATTTTATGTGTATTTAATTATTATACCTAAAAATAAAATATTTATATAGCTACTTTTTTTATAAAAAAATTAAATTTATCGAGTATCAAATACAAAATACAAAATTTATAAATATAGGTACAAATCTCGATTATTTTACGAGGTGAATTTTAATTACGTCTAATCTGATTTTAACCACTGGTAAATTTTAAAAAATATTACTTAGAGTATACTCTTTTGTGTCGATTTTTTATTGGGCAATATTTTTAGCTGAAATATTTTGATTTGGTTTATCGAAAAAAAATTTAACTTCAAATAACAACTCAAATAGTGTTACCGATCAAAATCGAAGTGAAAATTTATACGAAACTTTAACGGAAGCTCATAACATGGACCCTTGTAAATTTAGAAATATTTAGATAGTTGGAGAGTTCCTAACAGTCTCCATACACGATAACTTGATAAAACGGCATTGTATATCATATGCATAAAGGACATGACGTTTTATCTACTGATTACTGTGATACAAATGTGTACTCTGTCAATCGAGACAGTTCACTGTTAAAAGTTAATTGACAACTCTTTAATAGTCGCATGTTGTATAATTATAAGGAAAACGACTTTGCATTACGACCGGCTACTATGATTATACACTAAAATCAAATAGCTATTTACCGAGCAATTCCGACAAGTTATAGTTTAGGAAGAGTTTCAAAATAGCTACTTAAATAAATCTCGAAAACTTATGATCACTATGGTTAGCTTAGAACGATGAAATCGAACTAGATCAGTTCAAATCTATGGTTGAGATGAATATAAAACTAGCTTAAAATGGAATATTGTTTTAATGAAGTTGTAACCATTTAAGGCAATGAAATGATTGGAAAAACATAGTGGTTTTGACCAAAAGATAACACAATAATTGAAGAGTGAAATGAAAGGCTTGAAAATGCCACCAACCACGTTAACTTCTAAGTGTAAAAACCTTGGCGAAAGTTGTCTTGCGCCCCTTGATATTCTCTACCTATCCACCTGTATTGGTTTCGGGTACAGGTACCCTTTTGTTGAAGGTCGTTTGAGCTTTTTCTGTGAGTATGACATGAGTTAGTATAACGCCATAGCGCCTGGTACTCAAACATTCGCTCGAGGTATTTTCTCTCCCTCTTTTTACTTTCAAAATACTACTTGTCATAATCGCACTTTGATAGCAGTGAACTTGCAATTGTGCGTCACTCACTTCCCAGCAACAAGTGAGTTAAGCCTATTCGTTCTTACGTCGCCTACAAGCAATCAACGTATGCTCGAGCCTCTAGCCCGAGTTCAAGAAGAAAGTTTTAAAAAACGGGGCAGAGAAATTTTGAAAGCAAGGTTTGAGAAATTGAAATTGTAATCAAAAGACAACAACAACGGCTTACTGCATATAACTATCGAGTAGGAAGAAGTGACTAGATTTTACCTCTCTTTAATCGAAGAAAGTGCTTATGTAGTGGACAATTAAATTTTTATCGATCATTTTCTTCTCTTATTACTCGATGATTCAAGACATCTATTTCTCTTCGTATCGAAGTTTTGAATTCTCACGGTATATTTATTTTACTAAAAAAAAAAAAAAAAAGTCGAATTTTTTCATATTCCAATTAAACTTTTTTATGTCGTGTTTTCACATATTTTATCTCGAAAAAAATTGAAGACGATTCACAGCCCGAACATAAAAAAGAGAACAAAATTTAGTCATTAACAATAAACGTATTTAATTCAAGTACGTCGAGCGTCACCGACACTTTGAATTAAATAATTATATTATTCATTCAAAGTTAGGGAAAGGAATTTTACTTTTCTTTTAATTAAAAAATAATAATTAAGATTTATGGTTTTTTTTTTTAACAATATTCTTTTAATTTTTTTTAATTCTCTCTCTAGAAAATTAGAAAAAGGGAGGGGTGAGAAACTGTTTATAAGGGAATATAAGAATCTCTGCGGGCTTTTTAAGAAAAAAAGCAATATATATATATATATATATATATTTTTTCATATGTCATTTGGGAGATTCTTTAATATAAAATATATTATCATTTTGAAACTCGACCGCCTACCCGACAATTGGTTGTGAAATAGAAAATAAGAAATTTTTTTTACTGGAGGTCCTACCGAAACTCGAATCCTCATTGAAATAAGGAAAGAAAAGGGAGTGCAAAGAGATTTTTACCCGTTAACTAAATGGGACCGATGACAGAGATCGTATTCTCCGTTCCCGTCCACTCCTCCAACTCTGTCCAAATCCTTGCCCCGTAGACATCTTTAGTTAAAAACGATATCTTAGTTCTTAATCCTTTTATTTATTTTATTTTGTATAAAATATATATTAAATTTTTTAGGTATCTATTAAATATAAAATTAAAATTAAAAATTTTAATAAATAATTACCGGACTATATATATATATATTTTGAGACAGATCGCTCTATTTATTTATTATTTTTTTTTAAAACACATGCTTATTTGTAAAAGTCACGTGGTTTACAAATTTTTGTAAACAATAATAATAATATTATTATTATATTTTAAGATTTGGTTAAATTCTTTTTTTTTTTCTTTTTTACAAAATTTGCATGGGAAGTTAGGTTTTTATACTTTACTTTTAAGAGCATCAGCCTTTTGAATGTTTCCCAAATTTCATTGAAGGTTCAATCACCATATTTTAAAAGCCAAAGTTGGTGGAGATGTAATTTTCGTGGCCAACCCGAACACAAGGAATAATAGTCGGTATAAACAAGAAACACGAACAACAAGTACTCTCAACAAGCTTTGTGTTTAAAATAGATGGGATGCTCATTTTTCGTCCACTCGGTGAGAATCACTATTTAGGTAAAAAACGGGAGAAATGCTGAGGGTGACTTCTTTATTTGTTACCTAAACGTGAACGTGTTCCTATTCTATCTAGATTTAATACACACACGAATATATATATACAAAATAATTTAATTTGATTCAATCAAGATTGAGGAAATAGTAATCGTAAATAAGGATTAGTTTTTTTTAGTGAAAATCTGATCCCTAAAAATTTCTCGGAAAAAATCTAACCCCAATATATGTAAAATTGAACAAAACGTTATGAGAAATTAAATGGGGCGGATTGGAGGTGAGGAAGTCTGGTTCACATCAAACCAATGGCAGAGCCAGTTATTTGGTTGGCTTAGTCCCAACTATTAAAATTATACCCATTGACTCACCTAATTTTGCATAAAATAATTTAAACCAGGTAGAAATTAACCCTACTAACTTGGTTGGGTTCGAAAGATCTTTTGGACTAACTTAAAATTTTAACCCGAATAGAGTTCACAACCTAACTCAACCACGGTAAGGTTGAGTTGGGGTGTCGGTTGTGTTTTTTTTTTTTTAATTATTTAAAAAATTATCCTGGTCCATAATACATGTTATGTTAATAACTAGTAACTCGTAAACCTCAAATATTAAACACTTACCAGTCACAGTGGGTCACTAACATTAGTTACAAACATTAAATATTCTTAATTTTCGTAATAATCTTAAAAGTAGGGTACCATACGGTCGAATTATAACCCTATTTTTTAGATGGGTCGGATTGACCCAATAAAAAAAAATCAACCCACGAACCCACCCGAATTTTTGGTTTTCCAAAATTTCGAACACAACCCAATTTTTTTTTTTAAAATCTAATCTAATTCAACTTCTATGATTTAGGTTGAATATTTCGAGGTAGTCGGGACCGATGTAACTAATATCAATCGAATTCAATTAATCTATGCCTTTATCCCTTTTCCTCTCTCCCTATAACCAAATTGAGTCCAACTTTGATCTCCTAATTCCATGCACCAATCAAAGTTTTGTTCCTTTCAAATTTATTCTTTGATGATATAAAGATGGCCCCAAACAAAAATAAAAGCTAACCCTAATTAATAGATAGGTATATTTGATGTTAAAGACATTGTTTTTTTTTTTCGGGTCAATAAATATATAAGAATTGGACACGTGCACTACATGTGATTTTTTATTCGACATCTTATTCTATGTTTGACCATCGTAATAGCTAGTTGAAACTTCTACTCATAGACTCTAAAGTGTCTTCCGAACATGGCCTACTTATATCTAACCTAATTTTCTTTTGCTTTCGAACTTTGTTTTTATAGTATCTTTGAAAAGTTTATAATGCTCGATTTCTTAGAATTGTCGTTTTTGTTTGAAAAATGAAATGGTTTGATTCGAAGAAATTGAAATTTTGAATTATTTTTGTTTTTGTCTAATGAAATGTTAAGACGGGTCGGTCATTGATGATTGTTTTTTGAGGTCTATAAGTCGGGTGTAAGCCACTTCTCGTATTGTCATTTCTTTTCCTAAAAAGAGACCGAAAAAGAAAAACACACAAAACTTCGAGATGAAGAAATTTGCGCCTAGATCCTTCAATATTAAGGAATTTGCCCATAGATCCTTCCACGTGAAGGAAGTTTCTCCCCCACCTCCTCATTTTCGAGATAAACCGTTTTGATCACTCGAAGAGAGAAAATAATGTTGTCACTTCAAGAAAGTATCGTATGTTTTTTCACTTCTATCACTCGTCCTCTCAAAATGTCCTACCCTTAAAATTCGACTAACAATTCAAATATTTTGTCATAGAAAAGATAAACATCGTTGTGAAGAAATTGTGAAAATACAAATGCAATTTTTAAAAATGTTAAAAATTTTGTCTGTACTTAAAAGAAATCTTAGCATCGTCCCGAAAAGGATGAACCCTAGCTTTGTGTTGGAATTATTGACAATAGGGTTTAGGGTTAAACCCTAAACGCTAAACCCTAAACCCTAAATTTTTAATACCCATTTCTTCGTATGGTTTGTAAAGGCATATTTTATTTTAATTTTCTTAAAAAGTTTTTTAAAAAAAGTTTATATTTATTTTAATAAATTTGGGTTTTTAACTTAAAGTTGTAAGAATCTCATTCCAGTAAAAGGTTCTTATGTTTTATGTTTTTTTTTTTTTTTTTTTTTTTAATTTAATTTTTAAAAAAATTTCCATAAATATTTCATGGTTGGAGACTTAGTGAATATGATTCTTTCCACTTTTTTAGGGAGATAATAAAATTTAAGAAAATATAATCCAATAATAATTCATAAAATTACCATTAAAAATTTTTAAATAAACCAAATTTTGTAACGGAAGTGGAATTTCAAAATCCACCTCTTTGGGCTCAGCGTCTTCACTGGTACAACGCTCAATGTCTGGTTTTGATATCATCTATAGCAGCTCAAGACCACTATTAGTCGATATTATCCACTTTAGCCTATTACATATCACTGTCATTCTCCCAGTTTGAAAATGGTACATTGTCTTCGCTAGCAGAACGTTGGACTGATACTATTTATAACAACTCAAGCCTACAGATAATGTGATAATAATTGATGTCTTAGTCGGAATTGAATTTTTTTAAAAAAAGAAAAAAAGAAAAAAAGGCATAAAAAAAAAGGGTTTATCTGCAACAAAAAGTAAAGCCATGGCAACCGCCCAAGAGGCCCCCTCTTTGTATTGTCAAATTTAAAAAATTCTTCCCCCAACCTCTTCATGTGTTTATATATTTATGTGTCGGAATCTGAGTCATGTTGTTTCTTTCCTTACTCCTTACTAAATTTAAACGAGTGGACCAAATTTAATATATATATATCTTTTACTACGAATATGTCTCTTAAAAGATTTTATTTGTTAAATGCGAGTGATCGAAACTCTGTTTAGTTCCATCTAATATGCTCGTAACGTGACTTTCATAAAAAAAAAAAGTATGAAAAGAATTATTGTAGCTTTGATTTGAGTGGTCTGACGTCCTCAGTGACACACGCGACTTGGTGTCTGACTCTGATACCATTTGTAACAGCTCAAGCCCATCATTAGCAGATATTGGTTGCTTTTAAAACGTCCTTATAAAGAATGTTTTGTTCTCATCTCCAACTCATTTGGGATCTTACAAATATAATATATATTGGATTAAGATATCTGACTCTAATACCATTTGTAACAGCTCAAACCCATCGTTAGCAGATATTGGTTGCTTTAGCTTGTTAGGTATCATTGAGGGTTTTAAAACGCCCTATTAAAGAATGTTTTGTTGTCCTCTCCAAATGATGTGGGATCTTACAAATATAATATATATTGGATTAAGATATTTGATCTCTGAATAAAACGGACGAAAATAGTCAACTGACTGGAGACAACTTTTCTAGAAAACTATATTACCCGAAAAGATATTATATTATATTGAGAAAATGGGTTTGTAGGTAGCTTTCAAAGAATCCACAAAGATGAACTTTAGTTAATGAATGAAGTTTATTGGAAAAATGATGATATTAATGAATAAAAAAAATAGATGAATGGAAGGCAAAATGAATGATGATTATGATTTATGAAGTTGAATCCTAATTTTTAAACACTAAGTGCATCACAACAAGTGAATTCCCTTTTTCTTCATGAGTTTGGTAATCATTAATTTCTTTTTTTAAAAAAATAAAAAAAGTAGACGCTCAACCCGTCCCTCGTCCTAGATAGGGATCAAAGTCAAAATGTGTCAAACTTTGACTTTTGAGCTGATAATTAATGTCTTGTTATCACTTTTACCATTATAAAAAATGACATCAAAACATGTTTTTCAAAGTCAATGATAAATATACCTTAAATGTAACTGAACTCGGAACAACAATATGAGGTTTACTAATAGACGGGTATGTAACTTTAGAGAGAGAAAATCGAATCATATGTTTCTACGCCTACCCATATAACCATTAAAAAAAAGTCATTTCAAACCAACTCGACTCAACCCAACTCAACTGGACTCGACCCTTAATGGTTGGACATTTCAAACCAACTCGACCCAACTAGACCCGGCTTTAATAGTAGGGTTAAAAGGAGTTAATATAAAGAATGGTGAAGAAAGCAAATAAGAGAATAAACTAATAGAAAAGAGAAAGGCAAAGCAAAGATGGTGGAATCCCATCAGGGGGAGAGAGAAAATCAGAAAAAAAGGCTTTTTTATTTTTTTATTTTATTTTATTTTATTTTATTTTATTTTATTTTATTCAATTTCTCTCTCTCTCATCTCTCTCTCTCCTCTCCCCTATATATTTATTTCTTTGCTCTCTCAGCTTTCAATTCAAAAAAAAAAAAAAAAAAAAAAAAAAAAAAAAAAAAAAAAAAAANAAAAAAAAACCCATTTCCCAATTCTCTGTTCTTATGAAACAGAGTTAAGAAACAACAAATCCAACAGAGTTTAGAAGCCAGACAAGATTTGAAGCTCTTCCAAGTTTCCAGGAAATGTCTGATCCTCAGAACGACGCCGTTCTTGCTTACCAAACCAATAATGTCCACCATCAGCTTCCCCTTCTCACAGTTACTCTCAAGGTCATTTTTTTTTACCTTTCATTTCTGTAATTTTCTTAATCTAAGCTTATTTGATTTTTATGGAGTGGTTAATTTGATTTTACAGTTTGAAGAACTCGTTTATAAAGTGAAATTACAAGGGAAAGGCGGCGGCTGCTTTGGCGGCGGCGGTGGTTCGTTGGAAGCTACTAGAGAAAAAACCATTCTCAATGGCCTTAGTGGCGTTGTCTTACCCGGGGAAATCCTTGCCATGCTTGGCCCTTCCGGCAGCGGTAAAACTACCCTTTTGACGGCTCTTGGCGGCCGTTTATCCGGGAAACTCTCCGGTAAAATCACTTACAACGGCCAGCCATTTTCCGGCGCCACCAAGCGCCGGACTGGGTTTGTTGCTCAAGATGACGTTTTGTACCCTCATTTAACCGTTGCTGAAACCCTTCTCTTCACTGCCCTTCTCCGCCTCCCTTCCTCCCTGACCGCCGATGACAAAGCCCAAGCCGTTGAGCGAGTCATCTCCGAGTTGGGTCTGACTCGGTGTCGCAATAGTATGATCGGCGGCCCACTTTTCCGGGGAATCTCCGGCGGAGAGAAGAAAAGAGTTAGTATTGGTCAAGAGATGCTGATTAACCCAAGCTTGCTGTTGCTGGATGAGCCTACCTCCGGCTTGGACTCGACCACTGCCATGAGAATTCTTACCACCATTAAACGGTTAGCGAGTGGCGGTCGGACCGTCGTGACGACGATTCACCAACCGTCGAGCCGCCTCTACCACATGTTTGATAAGGTTATTTTGCTGTCGGAAGGCAGCCCTATCTACTATGGCTCAGCTTCATCTGCCATGGATTACTTCTCCTCCATTGGATTCTCAACTTCCATTACAATCAATCCAGCTGATCTCCTTCTTGATCTTGCAAATGGTATGCTAATCTTTTCTTTTTCTTAATACACTCAGTTTTTTTTTGCATATTTTGAGATCCTACGTCGATGGGGAGGAAAAAAAAATATTTTTTATAAAGATGTGGAAACCTGTTTCTAGCACCCAAAAATGAAAGCTTAAAAAGTAGAATATCTACTAGCGGTAGGCTTGAGCAGTTACAAATGGTATTAGAGTTAAAAACTGGGCAAGTAGACCGAGTTCTGAAAGGGGGTGGACACAAGGCAGTGTGCTAGTAAGGACTCTAGCCATGAAAGAGGTGGATTGAGTGTTAGTGAAGAAGCTGGCTCAAAAGGTGGTGGATTGAGTCCCACGTTAATTAGAGAAGGGAACGAGTGTCAGACATTGGACCAGGAGGTGGATTGGGGGTCTCACATCAATTTGAGGAGGGAATGAGTGCTAGTGAAGACGCTAGGCGCTGAGGATAGTGAATTGTGAGATCACACGTGGGTTAGTGAATAGAACCAAACATTCTTTATAAGTATAGATTGTGAGCTTGGACTGTTACACGTATTGATGCAAATATAGATCGTGGGCTTGGACAGTTACACTTAATTTTTTTTTTTTTTTAATGACAGGAATTGCCCCTGATTCAAAGTATGCAAATGAGGGAGGAGAGAACATAGAAGAAGAACAAAAGGGAGTGAAGGAAGCACTAATTTCAGCTTATGACAAGAACATTTCCTCCACTTTGAAGGCTGAGCTTTGCAGTTTGGATGCCAATAACTTCACCAACTATGCAAAAGATGCCTCAAGTAATAATCCCACTCATTCAAAAACACATTTTTTTGTTGTTTATCTAAAGTAAGATGGATCAAAAGCAAAAAAGATTTAATTTTTAACGAAACCCATTGAAGAAAAAGTATAGAAAACAGGAATGGAATTGGATAATGAACAGAGATTTTAAGGAAAATGAATGATTTGAGAAAGGAATTGGATTCGAATGATGATTAATTGGTGGATGGTGTGGTGTGGTGTGGTGTGGGTGTAGAGAGAGAAAGGAAATGCACAGAGGAGTGGTGCACCAGCTGGTGGTATCAATTCAGAGTGCTGTTGCAGAGAGGGCTGAAGGAGAGACGATATGACGCCTTCAATCGCCTGAGGATTTTTCAAGTCATTAGCGTTGCTTTTCTTGGTGGACTCCTTTGGTGGCACACTCCATCCTCTCACATTGAAGATCGCGTAAGAATCTCTTTCTTATTTCTTCTCTCTCTAAACCCTTTGAACATCGTGATTCCAACCCGAGATTTGAATAGGGACGGAGAATATAATTACCATCTCCCACCTCATCTCTCTAAACCCTTTTCAATGTTTGAATATTGTTAACCAAATCAAGATTTGGATGGAGTCGGAGAGGGAGATTATATTTTTAGTCCCAGTCTCTAATCCCATCTCTCTCTAAACCCTTTTCCGTATTTGATTATCGTGAACGAAATCAGGATTTGGAATGGGTTAAAGATGGAGATTATATTCTTAGTCCCCGTCACTCTCTAAATCCTTTTCAATATTTGAAGATTGTAAACAAAATCGGGATTTGGATGGAGTCGGAGACTGAGACTGAAAATATAAT
Source organism: Cucurbita pepo subsp. pepo (assembly GCF_002806865.2). Taxonomy (NCBI): domain Eukaryota; kingdom Viridiplantae; phylum Streptophyta; class Magnoliopsida; order Cucurbitales; family Cucurbitaceae; genus Cucurbita; species Cucurbita pepo. Next base: position 3,144,201 of record NC_036638.1, read on the forward strand.
CTCCGTCTCCAACCCCATCTCTCTCTAAGCCTTTTCCAAGATTTGAAAATCATGACCGAAACCGAGATTTAGATGGGGTCGTAGACTGGAATTGAGAATATAGTCTCCATCTCCGATCCCATCTCTCTCTAAACTTTTTTCAATATTTGAAGATCGTGAACAAAATCGAAATTTGGACGGCCCCCATCTCATTAAACCCTTTTCAATATTTGAAAATCGTAAGCGAAATCAGGATTTAGACGGGTAAGAAATGAGAATTGAAAATATAATCTCGATCTCGGGCTCTATTTGTTCTGACAACGCTACAATTTGACGTTTTCAGATAGCGTTGCTGTTCTTCTTCTCAGTATTTTGGGGGTTCTACCCACTGTACAACGCAGTGTTCACATTCCCACAAGAGCGCAGCATGCTAATAAAGGAGCGCTCATCCGGCATGTACCGTCTGTCCTCCTACTTTCTAGCGCGCACAGTGGGCGACCTCCCATTAGAGCTGGCCCTCCCCACAGCCTTCGTATTCATAATCTACTTCATGGGAGGCCTCAACCCCCACCCACCCACCTTCCTCCTCTCCCTCCTCATCGTCCTCTACAGCGTCCTCGTCTCCCAAAGCCTCGGCTTGGCCTTCGGCGCCATCCTCATGGACGTCAAGCAGGCCACCACCCTCGCCTCCGTCACCACCCTCGTCTTCCTCATCGCCGGCGGCTACTACATCCAACAAATCCCCCCCTTCATCCTCTGGATGAAGTACCTCAGCTACAGCTACTACTGCTACAAGCTGCTCCTGGGTGTGCAGTATCAAAACGACGACGTTTACGAGTGTCGGAATGGGGAGCTTTGTCGGGTGGCGGATTTCCCGGCCGTTAAATCTGTCGGGTTGGATGGGCTGTGGGTTTGTGTCTGTATTATGGCGCTCATGTTGGTGGGTTACCGCTTGATTGCGTATTTGGCTCTTCATAGGGTCAGATTGAGATGAAAATCTTTCGGTTTTTTTTCTTTTTTTCTTTTTGGTAAAATTATATGTTTTTGTAATTTGTTTTCTATCATCCCGACAAATATATATATCATATCATATCATATCATAATTTTCTCGACCGTTTAATTTAATTTCAATTTGATTATTTAGTTTAATATTTTCAATTAATCTCCGACTGAAATAGATATCTTAAAATTTTTATATAAAAAGACGGGCGGCTCGCCTAGTTAGGAAAGCGGGCCAAATAATAAAAAATTGGAGCAACCCAACAAAAAAAACCATTAATTGAATCATCGTGTCCAAAACCCATTACGAATTAATTTTATTTTAATAAAAATTCATATTTATGGTAAGAAAAAAATTAAATTAAATTCTAAAAAATACCTCTAAATTTATATCTCAGAAGGTTGAACAAAATGTCACTATATCATTATTTTAAATTTAATTTAAAAAATATTATATCACCGACATATAAATTTAGATAATTACCATATTTTTGTTCAATATGTGAATGTTTTTATACCTTAGAGATAATTTTGAAATATTTATAAAAAGTCGGAGAAAATATTATAATTTTTGAGATAATAAAAGCTTTGGATTTTATATATATATATAATTTAGCTGAAAAATATTTAGATTTTAATATTATTATTATTTTTAATGAAGAGTGGAAAGGGAAAATACAAGTGAAATTAAAATTTAATTAAAAAGAAAAATAGAGAAAGAGGGAGGAAGAGGAAGAGGGGTTTGGTCCGATGGCACTTGCTGGCAGAGTAGGTTGTCGCTGAAGGTGGATCTGAATCTGATCGTCTGATGAGATTGAGACCAGAAAGCGGCGAAGAAGAAGGAGAAACTGTAATTCTCTCAATCCAAACTGCCATTTTCGATGTAATCTTAATTCATAATCTGCTCTTCAGGTCAGTCTTAATCCTTAAACCTAAACTCTCTCTCCCATTCATTCTGTTCAATGCACTTCTGTACCGTGATTTCTCGCCATGTTTTTTAATCGATCCCTCTAGTCAATCCGCGGACGAACTTCAATTTTAACATCCCCACACACACTCTCTCTACTGTGGTTTTTGGGGATCACTGTGATCTAGAGTTACGCAATTCAGTTGTTATAATGAAGGATTTTGGTGCGTTTCTGAGGAATTATTGAAGTTTTGTGCCGAATCAGAGAAAAATGGTGTTGGGTAGATTTAGGGATGTTTTCTCGTCTGTAGCCAGTCGTTTGTCGGGCCGACAGTCTTCTACGGATGCGTATAAATCATCGTCGCCTCCGTTGATCGATTCTTCGCCTCCTCTTGTTGCTGGATTTTCAAGTCCTGCGCTTAAGAACAATATAAGGCTTTCATCGTCTCTTCAGGATCTCTCTGCTTACCGTAGACTTGATCTCGAAGAGGGTAATCATGGACTTGGGAATGCAGCTTCTGATTTTAGAACGCTCCAGCGAGAGAATGCTGGCTCTAGTTTCTCGAAGGAGAAGGCATTGCCTGGAGGCTCCTCCCGGTGGCCGATCAAGAAGTGGGTGCGAACAATTGTTCTTTTTCTGTGTCTTTTGCTCGTTTGTTTTCTAATTTATACGGTTTCTATGTATATTTATTCATATTGGTCTCATGGAACACCAAGATACTTTGTGGTGCTTGACTGTGGAAGTACTGGCACTCGAGCTTATGTATATCAAGCAAATATTAATTATAAGAAAGATGGAGCCCTTCCCATTGCCATCAGGTCATATACAGGACAGAAGAAGAAATCGAAGTCTCAGAGCGGACGGGCTTATGATCGAATGGAAACAGAACCAGGGCTTGATAAGTTGGTTCGTAATGTGACTGGTTTGAAGAAAGCAATTAAACCTCTGCTTCATTGGGCTGAGAAGCAGATTCCTAAGCGTGCCCATGAAAGCACTTCTCTTTTCCTCTATGCGACCGCTGGAGTTAGAAAACTACCACCTGCAGATTCGAAATGGATTCTGGACAATGCTTGGTCTATATTAAAGAGTTCGCGCTTTCTTTGCCAGAGAGAATGGGTTAAAACCATTACAGGTACAGAAGAGGCTTACTATGGATGGATTGCCCTTAACTATCAAAAACAATTGTTGGGGGTTAAACCAAGGGAACTAACATATGGGGCACTTGATTTGGGAGGGTCTTCCTTGCAAGTAACTTTTGAAAGCAAGGAACGAAATGAGTCGAGTTTGAACATTAGAATCGGAAATGTTGATTATCATCTTAATGCTTATTCGCTTACTGGGTATGGTTTAAATGATGCATTTGGGAAGTCTGTTGTCCATCTATTAAGAAGGATTCAAGAACATGAAAAGCTAGACCTGTCTAAATTTAAGCTTAACCACCCTTGCCTGCATTCTGGGTACAATGAGAAGTATACCTGTAACCAGTGTGGAAAATTGTTGGGTAGAGGAGGTAATTCAGGAATTTCTCTAAGGCTGATTGGTGCTCCGAATTGGGAAGAATGTTCTGCACTTGCTAAAGTTGCAGTAAATTTTTCCGAATGGTCAAATACGAGCACTGGACTTGATTGTGATGTGCAACCATGTGCCATAACTAATGACTACCCTCCACCGTATGGGAATTTTTATGCCATTTCTGGTTTCTTCGTGGTGTTTCGATTTTTCAATCTGACTTCAGAGGCTGCACTTGATGATGTATTAGAAAAGGGTCACAAATTTTGTGAGAAACCTTGGGAAGTTGCACGGGCTAGTGTTGCTCCACAGCCCTTTATTGAGCAATACTGCTTTAGGGCACCATATGTAGTCTCGCTCCTTAGAGAGGGGTTGCATATTACTGATAAACAAATTATTATTGGTTCGGGGAGTACAACTTGGACTCTCGGGGTTTCGCTGTTGGAGGCGGGGAAAACGTCTGCAGTTACAACCAGGCTACATCTCCATGGTTATAAAATTTTTAAAATGAAGATAGATCCTCTAATTCTTATCGTTGTTTTGTTCACGTCATTGTTTTTCCTGCTTTTTGCATTATCCTGTGTAGGTAGTGCAATACCTAGATTTTTTCGGAGACCCTATCTCCCAATTTTCCGGCATAATACTGTCTCTACCACATCTGTTCTAAACATTCCATCTCCTTTTCGGTTACAGCGGTGGAGTCCAATGAGTTCTGGTACGTTTCTACACCTGTAATATCTTATGTTTTTTTTACATTGCAATATCTGACTGTGTTCTAATATTTATATGTGAATCTTCTTGTTGAGCTTGTCTATCATGAAATATCTTAGTCGCATGAGCAATGTGAATGTGTTAAAGCCAATCTTTGATTTGATGGGATGTTAAAATTTCGTTTTATGGAGGAACCTTTCATGCATGAAGATTTCATCTACTAGAATGGTTTTTGGTCTGAATGCATATTCTCATAGCTTTGTTATTGTCATCGTGACGTTTTCTGTGGATCGATATATCTTCATCTGATCTTGTGGAAGTTGAAAAGCTAAAAAAGAAACGGTTACTCTCTAACTTAAGGGCATCTCAACTGGTTAAGGCATTATACCATCAACTAAAAAGATCAAAAGTTTGAATCTCCATTGTTGTTGTATAACTTGTCTTCAGGTTATACACTTTTGAATGCATTTTTTGCATCATTGTAAAATACTAGGCTTGTGCCAAGTAGAAGATGCATTTTTATCTATCCTCAAACCAAATATCATTTTAAGCACCATTCAAAGCTTGAAAAAAACTCGGTCGTTCGCACATCGATACAAGTATATAAAATTGTTTCGGATCTAATCTAGTTATCTCGACTGCTTTTTCTGTAAGATAGCTTCTTTTTGGTATAAAGTATGATGAATGCAATGTCAAACATGGTGTGACAGGGGATGGCAGAGTGAAGATGCCACTGAGTCCAACAGTTAAAGGCTCTCAAGAAAGACCCTTTGGCTTAGGACATGGCTTTGGCAGCAGTAGTGGCATCCAACTTATGGAGTCATCCATGCACCGGTCATCCAGCAGTATGGTCTCGCATAGCTATTCTTCAAATAGTCTTGGCCAAATGCAATTTGACAATAACAGCGTCGGTTCGTTCTGGACCCCACGTCGTAGTCAGATGCGCCTTCAAAGTAGACGTTCGCAATCTCGAGAGGATCTGTCATTGACATCGGCTGAAACACACATGGTGAAGGTTTAGAAGAAGCAGGCTTCAAAGTGTAGATGATCGCAATCTCGAGAGGATGTTTCTTCGTCGTTGGCCAATGAAACACACAGATGCTGAGGGTTTTAGAAGAAGCAGACTTCAGAAATTTTGGTAGACACTACTAATTTGACTCCCTTCCCCCCTGCATTGCTTTTCTGACTCTTGAATAGATAATATATATGGAAAAAGTTTGCATAGAGGTTCATGAATTCAATTTAGGAGTTCTTTCTGTATCTGAAGGAACAATTTTTATATGAGAAGTAGATGTGCATATATAGTCCCGTTAAAGCCTCGACATATCCCGAAATGAATAAGCCTCATTATAATTAGTACTTTAAGACCCAACAAAATACTCGTTCACTATAGTGATGGAAGAAAAGAAGAAAAATGAGAATGAGAAGTTTTTCAGTAAAGAGAGTAGGTTGTGACTCTCACGTGTCACAAAAGAACTGGCGACCCTCGAGTGGCCCCATTCAACTACGCAAGAACCTAGACAAGTGTGGCATAGGCGCACGCACTTGAAGCGCTACATCACTATGGCCCTAGCCGAGAACGACAGTGATAGGTTGATGGGTGCAAGAAGGAACAAAAATACCACTTTATGATTATAATAAAACCTCTTAAGACTTACCGATAATTTTTACAATTACAAATTCTAAAGAAATAAAAATAATTTGTGAAATGGTCTAAGACTATAATATATATATATATATATAAGAAGATGGGTATACAAAATCTACTTCATGATGACCCATCTAAGCGGAGAACCGACTCGAGCGGTCCGGTTCGGCCTAAAATTATTGTTGGTTAATTTCATTTCATAGCTTATTGAGATCAGTTTCTTTCACAAACAATCCGTGGAAGCCGTAAGGGACCCGCCGCGGCAGCTTCACGACAGCGATAATCTCGAGCTTCGGCGACTTGGCGTCCATGACGATGAACTTCGACTCGCCGGAGTTTTCATCGTGAACGTACGAGACAACATATCCGTCGTCTTCCTCCAACGCCGTCTCGTCGGAACTTTCCCTTTCCCTCGGCACGAAAAACGGCTCGCCGCCGTAGCAACCAGGCCCGAAAATCCTACTCGCAACGATGCAGTCTCGGCGTTCTTGCTGAGACACGTCGAGCTTTACTACTCCCGATATCTTAGGCATTGGATCTCCAACGCCGGCGTATATGAACCTGTTCTTCTTCCCGATGTACGACGGATTTATCACTCCGAAGTCTAGGTTTCTGGTAGACAATGGCCGCCGCGTAACTATTCCTGTTTTCAAGTCGATTCTGACCTCCTCGATTAAGGCGTGAACCAGATCCATTCTCTCCAGCGTGTGTTCGACGGAGAGAATGTTCGGCGCCAGCAGAACCACAGCGTCGTCTTCATCCCAAGCGTTAATGGCGTGAATCAGGTTAAATCCAGGTACATCGAACCACTTCATCTTCGATTCGTCGTTAGCGTATCGAGGAATTAGTCCTACTCTTGAAACTGTCGATGGATCTGTTCCAACTGGAGATCGTCCTTCCATTATCATCAGCATAGGGTTAAATCCAATCTGAATCTCTGTAAATACAGCGTACTTTTTCGTAATTGCAAAATCGTGCAGGAAGGAAGGTCGATTCATCGAAAATATCGGCACATCGGACTGTTTGGCTCCGTTTTTGTCGAATCGAAAGAAGGTTAAAAACGGAGGCAGAGGACCGTACCGAAACGCGAATGTTTCACCAGTATCGGGATCGGATTTCGGATGAGCCGTCATACTCATAAACAGATTTCCGTCGAAATCCTGGCGGCCGAGAGTTTCAATTTCGCCGTTCGGAGCCAATCGGATCGAATACGGTAAATCGGACTCACCTAGGGCGTAAAGGCGGTCGCCAAAGAAAGCGACACTAGTGTTGGCAAGGCCAATGCCGTTTGCCGGATTGTACTGGCCGGTTAACACCCGGCCGGCTGCGACGGCGCCCCGAGCGGCGGAGGCTGTGAGTCCATTGAAGCCGGAGAAAACATTGGGGAAAACAGGATGACCAGCATCACGCTCCAGAGTGTATTTGTAAGTCTTGACATAACGACTGCACAGAACGGCTCGGCCGTTGGAGATTCGAAGCGAGTGAAGCATCCCGTCGCCGTCGAACAAATGGTAGGGCCCACGGGGAAGGTACTGCGGATTCGGGCCGTTACGAATGTACGCGCCGTTGAGAGACGAAGGCAACGAGCCTTGGATGACTTCACACTCCGTCGGTGGTAGCTCGTCCACCGGAGCGAAGTTGTCGGCAAGGACGTACCGTGGATCGACCGACGGACTGACCGGCGGGTTTATGAAGTTGTTGATCAGGTCGTCAAAGGCATTGAAAAACCTCGCCGGTAAAGATGGTTCGAGTCGTGTGGTGGAAGGGCCCTTCGCCATTGCAGGAGGAGGAGGTCGTCGGGGAGATGGAGAATCGGCATTCGTTTTTTTCACGGTTTTGGGGGTTTCTTCGGTAAAAACGGATGTTATGGCCACAGAAAAGGGCGGTCGGGCGGTGGAGATTGGCGGAGAGAGGAGGAGGTTTCCGCCGGTGAGGAAAGGGGAAAAAATGGCGTCCATGATCCGAAAAGGAGTGAAAAACCTGCAATTTTCTCAGAAGTCGAAAAAACGGTGATACGAATTTAAAGGGGGAAAGGGTAAAATAGGAATTATTTGTTTCTTTTTTCTTTTACACAGAGGGGAGGGCGCCGCCATAACTTTTGTAGTCTCTTATTATTGAAAAAAGATTGGTAATAGATATTAATTTTAAGATCTTTTAAGTTTTTTTTTAATTATTTTATTATAGTATTGGTTCATTCATATATTTTATTTACCAACTTTTTCGTATCCGATTGTTATATGATGTAAGTCGTTGTTGTTGCCTTATTTATATGATGTAAGTCGTTGTTGTTGCCTTATTTATATGATGTAAGTCGTTGTTGTTCCCTTTGCTTGCATCCCACCGTTTACGTTGAACCTTGAAAAAAATTAAAAAGAAAGTAATAATTGAAAAAAAAAATAAAAACACCTATATATTACATGAAAATTTAAGAAGTGGGGCCAACTAAGAAACAGTGGGCCTTGTGATAGCATCCATAATGGACCTGTGGGCCCACTGTGGCTAGCCTAAACAGATTTTTTATATTTTATTTTTATAAGAAAATATAAATTTTAGAGTTCCAAATTTTGTTCAACAATTTTCAATGTCAATTGAATTATGTGGCACCATATTTTCAAACATTATTGAACCAAATAATAATAATAAATAATGTCTAAGATGTGACGTATTAATAAGATGTTGCGTGAATACACAAAATAGTCGAGCTCGGTTAGCAAAGGGCAGGTAGAGCTTTGATAATTATATGTGACAAGTGGCTAATGAAGACTTTTTGAATAAAAAAGTTTGGATTTTTATGAATGGGTCTTGTATGAGTTGGGTTATCTAAAAATTTGGATGACTGAAAAAAGACAAAGCTATCTACGTTGAGACGCTCGAATAGCTGAGATGGGAGAGTGTTATTTCGATTTTTGGCTATCTACTATCAAAGATATAGCTGAAAGATGGCCAAAAATTGAAATATGAGAGGGTACTAACATAGTTATTGCCATTAAATTGGAAGCATAGGTGGAATAATGATTCAATAGTCACCATCACACGCAAGGGGATAATAGATTATATTGTGCTCCACAAAATAAAAGGAGAGGATAATTCTTAATGAGCTATCTATTATGAGCCCAACTTCATCATCATGGCCTGCAACATAGTCGTCTTGCTTGCTCCATTATGAGCTATCCAACAGTTAAGCAACACATCAACTCAATTTTGGCTCCATTAAACAGAGATCCCCACATGATTTTTGATGTGTTAATGAGCAATCAAATCATCCAGTTCAGTTGCAGTTGCAGCTGCTGCTGCTCCGGCGAGGCTTTTGGATGAATGTAGCGCCGCCATGGTTGATGAGAGGGGAAGCTCTCCTCATCCATGGAGGATAACATTTTCCATATGGGACGCTAATTCATCAGCCAGCCACTATGCTGCAGCAGCCAAGGCCAAGCCAGCCTTTAGGTCCAAAAATGAACCCATTCACATTCATATTCAATTACCTTTCTTTAGTTCTTACAATACAAGACCGAAACAACTAAACAAAGAAACCCATTACCATTTGTAGTAATGTTTATAAGCCCACATCTTCATTCATAACAGTCATTTTCATCAAATTATTGATAAGATTCTTAGGAGGGGCAGGGAGGGAGGGAGGGCATGGAACAATACAAAATCAAGGCATTGATAGACAGATGGGGCACACAGAATTCATCATTACATTCAAACATCAACATTAATGCAATGATAAGGACCTGCCAAGAAAATGGCAAACAGAAAAAGGACTAAAATGTTTAAAGCTCCACAAAAAGAAAGTTAAAAGTCCCAAAAAACAGGTATTCACCAGAAAACTTACCGTTAACTGGTCATTTTTGTGTACCTTGTGATTCTGGCCAGTTGAGAAATTTGTAACCTTGAAGAGATGGTGGAAGAAAGCTTTGAGCTGCGGAGGGATTGTCTGGGGTGTAAATATAGCCTTTCCCATATCCAATTTCCTTCATCAGCTTTGTTGGAGCATTCCTAAGATGAAGAGGCACGCCTTCATTTTGCCCAACTGATTCCCTCACAGCCTTCTGTGCAGCTCCCATGGCTTGGTACACCGCAATTGACTTCGGGGCGAGTGCTAAGTAAGCCACACATTGCGCGAGAATGACATTGCACTCGGGCATGCCAATGAAATGGCAGGCTTGATAGCAAGAAACAGCCTGATTCAGAGCCAATGGATCGGCCAACCCGACGTCTTCGCTTGCAAACCTTACAAGTCTTCTAGCTATATACAGAGGCTGTTCTCCACCTTCCAACATTCTTGCCAACCAATAAATTGAAGCATCTGCATCGCTCCCTCTCAAGGATTTATGAAGTGCACTTATGAGATTGTAGTGCTCCTCCCCTGCTTTATCATAAGCAAGATGCTTACATTGGAGTGCCTCCTTCACATCATCAAGAGTAACAACGGCCCCAGACGATGATGAGGCCGTGTCGCCTCGATTCCTTACGGCATTCCCGTTGGCATCTTCTACATTGCAATCGTCAATTTGGGCGGGGTTGGATCGGGCTGCAGCAGTGATAGCAGAGATCTCCAATGCATTCAAAGCAGTCCTGGCATCGCCATCACAATTAGCAGCTAAGAAATCAATGGCCTCATCCCCAACCTGAACCCCCATGGAAATAGTTCGAGCTAGTCCCTTCTCAGAATCATCAATAGCTCGTTTTAAAATCACGGAAACATGGTGGGGTTTCAATACGTTAAGTGTAAGAACTCTACATCTAGACAACAAAGGGGTGATCAAATGGAAAGAAGGATTCTCGGTAGTGGCACCCAAGAAGATGATGCTTCCATCTTCAATGACAGGCAAAAAGGAATCCTGTTGGGATTTGTTGAACCTGTGAACCTCATCCAGAAACAAAACAGTCCTCTTATTGTTCTTGATTCTAGTTTTTCTAGCTTCCTCAACAGCATCCCTAACGTCCTTAACGCCCGAAGTCACAGCAGACAGGGACACAAATCGAAAAGACTGAGAGAAAGAAGAAGTGGAACCTACAATAGCTTTGGCAATGGAGGTCTTACCTGTACCAGGCGGACCCCAAAGGATAATCGAAGGCAATCGATTACATTCCAGCGCAGAACGAAGTATCGAATTCTTCGCCAGTAGATGATCTTGCCCTACCACATCATCGACATTTCGAGGCCGCATCCGCTCCGACAGAGGCTCGTCCGGAGGCTGATTCCCCTTCCCAGCAGAAGAATCCGGTACCGATACGATCGAGGAGGACAAGAGTTTCGGACGCTTAGAGGAGAGTTGGGGGAGGTTAAGGTCAGCAACGTCGGAATCGATAGCAGCAGGGTCTCGTTTCTGAACCGATTGAGGAAGCGCAGCGGAGGGCGTGGTCGGAGGGCGGGACTGGAAGAGGAAGAAGCGGTCGAGCTTGGGCTGGACATTAGGGTTCGAAATAGGGAGATTGGGCTTGGGGCAAGGTGAAGGTGAAGGAGAAGAACAAGAAGAGGATTTATGTGTGAGAATCCATTCCGTGGCTTTGAGAGTAGACTTACCGCCGGTAGCAGCTAAAGCTTGCGCCGCCAGTTCGTCGGGAAAACCCATGTTTACCAGTTGCTCCATTTCTTCCCCCATTGAAATCTCTACCTCTTCTTCTTCTTCTTCCTCCTCCTCCAAAATCTCAGCACAGTATTGATACTGCTTTACTGCTCAGTGGGGGAATGCGGATCTCTCTCTCTCTCTCTCTCTCTCTCTCTCTCTCTCTCTCTCTCTGCACATCAAAACGAAAGAGAGAATAATGAATATGAACACTGCTTCCAACCTTTATCCCGCAACCTCACTATCACTATCCTTCTTTTTCCAACTTTTTGTTCCTTTTTTTAGCTACTACAAAACTATAATTTATAATTTAATTTTTATATATTAATTAAATGCAATAAAATAATATAAAAAAATACAAACTAATACTAACGAGAACACCAAATCCTTATTGGGCTCACTTTTGGGCCTTGAATTTAAGCCCATTTTCGATGTTTCAATCAATTCCGTTACCAAATTTAATATTTATAAACTAAAATAAAAATATTATTATTATCATTATAGCATTAACAAAATTCTGAACTTATTATAAAATTTAAAGCAATTAAATATTTATTTCATCAAATTTTAATTAAATAATTTTTTAGAAATTTGAAGGAAACAATAAACGACTAAGCTAAATGGTTGGGAATAAAATTAAATAAATATATTTATTTTTTCTTACAGATGGCATCGTGTAATTTGGAATGTCGTCAAGATATATGGGTCGTGTTACTTGGGAATTGAGATGAGACGATGAAATGCGACATTGTATTGAAAGATCTTTGTCGTGGGTAAAGGTAAGGTCGAGCTGAATGACTTGGTCTAGTGTAGAGTCAAGTTGGTTGTGTCACAGACTATTGAATATGCACGCGAACAAGTTTGGAATTATATGAAAAAAGAGGACCAAAATTAGGGTGATTCAACCATTAAAGGTTAATGAAGATCTTAGTGAATCATAAGGCATTTATGAGGGCATTAGTGTTGGGATTTGACTTTTGAATGGGTTTAGTTTAGTGGGGTCTTTGTGATGTGTGATGAGTGGTGCATTACCTAAGATTCACTCCCTCTTTCCATCCTATTTCATGTCATCTCCCTCAAGGGTAAAAATGGAATTTTCTTTTAATTAATTTGGCTCTCGTATTTCATGTGGACTACATGAATGAACCGAGATTACGTTCGAATGAGAGCGATTTTGAGGATAGAAAAGCTTAAAAGAATTGAAAGTCACTATTTATACAAGTATATCCTCCTTTTTCAGTGACCCGACCAATATACATATTTTAGTACATTGAAGGGGCACACGACAATGAAAAATTATTATTTTCTTTAAAATAATTTATTTGATGACTTATTCTATAATTCTTAAAGTCAATATTTTAATAGTTTTACATGAATCACGAGCTTGGAATGTAACTCCTCAGATCCACCACTAATAAATATTGTGCTCTTAGGGCTTTCCCTCAAACTTTTCAAACGTGTCTGCTACGAGAACACCATTAAAAGGTGTTTTGTTCCAGTTTTGAAATACCTTGTTAGATTTTTTTTTTTAATTATTATTATTCCACTAACATAATAAAATCAAATACTTAAATATGTCTTAATTCCAATCATCTATCAGAAATATATATATATATATATATATATATATATAATTTGAGATGAACCGATAAAATCAAAATTATTAAAATTAATTTTGAATGGAGAATCATACACATGAAATTAGCGTGACAAAAGAATAAAAAAATAATAATAATAAAAGCCCTACAAGTTTTTTTTTTTTTAATATAAAATACCCATGTGGAAACCATTTTATTTATTAACCCTTTGATAAGGATTGAGGGGTAAGTATTGCAAAGTAAAATGTGAAATTACGTATATGCCCCTGGTCATTGAATACAATCTAAGTCCCGTCTTCTTATTTAGGTTATATGCTATCAAAATTGTTATAACGTTGCTTTCTCTATCGAAATTTTAATAGAGGAGATTTCAACTGAAAATTGATGTTCCCGATCAAAGCCATAACTGAAAAAAATTACTAAAGAGTAATTTCTAGAATAAGCATATGACTATACGAGGACCTAGCTCGGTCAAAACTTCTCCCATTATGTCGTCCATTAAAATAAAATGCATAAAATTTTAGGAAAAATTAAATAAATAAAACCTTTAACTCCCTTTTAATCACAAAATAAGAAAAATCAAAATAAATAAATAAATAAATAAAAGCCAAATTCCCATTTCTTCTAGTATTATCTCAATATACCCACCAAAGAAAAAACTAAGAAAATCCTAAAATATATATCAAATTATCAGATATTTCTACATACTCTATAAAATTAATCGGATCAGTCATCGGCGTCGGAGTTCCTTCGCCGGAGTCAGAACAGTGAGCCACCATTACCGTGATTGGTCTTGTTGGAGGAATCTGCAGAAGCTCCGGTGGTAGGAATTTGAGAAGAAACCGCACTTTCCATCAGAAATCCATCTCCGGTGGCTCCGTCATTAGCCGGCCTCGCAACGGATATCCTCTGCATAAAGTCTCCGCCATGTGCAGCGGCCGGAAACATGAACGGCTGGGGGTTGGAATGATAAAACTGCGGCGGTTGTAGATAATCAGACGGTGGAGAAATCACGGCGTTCGGTGGAGTGCCGAAATTCGATTGACAAATCCCGCGGAACCCTAGCGGAAAATTGGGGGAAATCGATGAGGCGAAAGAAGAAGTCGGACCGCCAGTGAATTGCTGAACCATCGCTCTGAAATTCGTCGTATCCGTGTTGAGCAACGTCGTCGGAGTCCGCCGTGACGCTCTGGACCGGCGACGAATCGGCTTTCCGACACGACCTTCCGGATTCAAGCCGGTGTTTCCAGCCGAACTTCCGATGATAGCAGCGGAAGTAGTGGGGACGGCGGTGGCGTCAGAAACTCGTTCTGCAAAGATCATTGCAGAGGAGGTAGGTAAATCGGAAGGAGGTGGTGGCGCCGCCGTGGTAGAAAGATTTTGATGGTAAAATTGAAGCCAATCGCCGGGGCTGGACATGATTTAACACAGCCAAGAGGTAAAGAAAATCCCTATCTCTGTTCGTGTTCTTGTTTTTTTTTTTCTTGAGTGTTCTGGTTTTGGTAAGAATGGAAGGATAGTTGAAGGAGCTGAAGTCATATTTATGGTTGAATCACTCTAGTCAAACTAAAGACCAAATTAATGGAATAATTTTCTTTCCTCTTTTCTTATTTTTTTTTATTTTTTAAGATAACGACCGGATTAGCAGGGTCGGGGACGGACTGGTCTACGTTTTTGTCCCCATTTAACTAACAGTGTCATTCACGCGCAACACCTCAAGTCCACCACTAGCAGATATTGTCTTCTTTAGGCTTTCTCTTTTAGCTAAACGTGTTTGTAGAGGTTTCTACACCCTTGTAAATAATGTTTCATTCTTCTCCCTGTCACTCGTTCCCTCCTCCAATCGACGTGGGACCTCTCAATCCACCCCCTTCGGACCCCAACGTTCTAGCTCGCACACCGCCTCGTGTCCACCCTCCTTCGAGGTTCAGCCTCTTCGCTAGCACATCATTCTATATCTGGCTCTGATACCATTTGTAACGGCCCAAACCCATCACCAGTAGATAGGATCCTTTTTGGGTCCTGTTCGATGATGAAAGTCCCACCTCTGCTAATTTAGGGAATGATCATGAGTTTATAAATAAAGAATACTCTCTCCATTGGTACGAGGTCCCATGAGAGCTTATGAAGACAATATTATAGACTTGGGACGTTACATCACTCATTCTCCTCTTAATGGGGTATTTCCCACTCCGTCCACCAACCCTGTTGGTTATGGTGAGTACGGATCGAAGTTGGTTTATTTTATTTATGCTAATGTGATTTGTGGTGTGTATTAATGTGAGTGACCTCAAAGTCGCATATGTTGGTTAAAGCAAGTACTAGGTGAGTGGATATCACATGGTATGATAATACTAAGGTTTGAAAAATATATATATTTTTTAAAGTTTATTATACACCGATAACAAACATTATATAATAAAATAATGCCACAGTAACGCCCACTTTCTAAATATTACTTAAATTTAATCAAGGATAATTATAATTATAATTTTTATTTTTCTAATTAATTAAGAGTTTAATATTTTAGAAATTAAACAAAAGGGTATAAAAGGGATTGAGAAAAGTTGGGGTTTTATTTTTATTTTATTTTATTTATTAAAAATCCTGAAAAGACAACTTTTTGTCTTTTTCCTCGAACCTTCCTCTCCCCTCCGACGAAGGTTCAGCCGCCCAAGCCCCCACCGGCACTGTTCGCTGCCGCTCTCTGGTTCATCTCCTCCACGAGTGACGACAGAAAACGGCGGCCGGCGGTTGCTGCCGCCTCTACACGACGTCGCAACCGATGCTCGGATCACGTTTGTCTTCAACGGCCAGCCGCCGCCACCCAGATGGCAGTGGTAGAGACAAAGAATCAGAATGTGGGTATGTATGTTCATAAAAGTCTTTATCATATTATTAAGAGAAAATAGAGAAAATTAAAAGACCAAATTATGGATAGAATGTTGTTTGTTGGTTGTGTCATGGGATCTGTGTCCACACGAAGGTTCGTTTATTTTATGTTTTAAATATGTTTTTTTTATTGAAATTTTAAATAAAGGGTTATTTTATTTTATTTTTTAAAGAATCAAAATAGATATTTTGAAAAGTTAGAATAAAATAAGTATTTTAAACGTTGAATGTTGAGTTTATAATAAAATAAAGTGAATTACATTAATTATTTTAAATGTTTTTCATAATAAAATACTATTATAAAAAGAAAAAATAAATAAATATATCTTGATATACTGGCCTAAAGAACATATTTAGTAGCCAACCGCCAGTAGATATTGTTTTTTTTTTTTAACTTTCTCTCTTGGATTTTTCTTTAGATTTTTAATGCGCGTATACTAAAGAGAGGTTTCCACACCCTTATAAAGAATGTTTCGTTTTCCTCTTCAATCAATGTGAGGTCTTTAATCCACCGCTACGAGGCCCTTCGACGTCCCATTCTCCTTTCTAACTGACGTGGGATCTCACAATCTACCCAATTTGAGGCCCAATGTCATCGTTGACACTAGTTCGACTTGAGTAGATTGTGATTTAAATGACTAGTAATCTATTTTTTTTACCCTCGACAAAATCTAATATGTTTCAACGAAGATAAATGATTCACCAAACCAAACAAAAACGACACAAAATTAATCATGACGTTTGAATATTCAATTTTTTTTTTCGTGTTTTGCTTCACTTTTCTCACTTACCCAAAAAGAAAAGGGGCTTCCTAAAAAAAAAAAAAAAAAAAAAAAAAAAAAAAAAAAAAAAAAAAAANGTGCAAATTAATGACATCATAATCACATTTACGTGGTCGAGTTATTTTGTTGGTGGGTGGCTTTTGACTCCCTTTAAAAGTTGATTTGAAAATCTACATTTATTACTTGAAAACGAACCGGTCATCGTTCTATATCAATATGAATAAATTTTTTTGTTCCAAGTCCTCGATCTATGCAAGTATGATTAGAACAGTTTATTTTTAGTCATCGATCTATGTCAATATAAATAGAACTGTTTATTCTTGACCGTTGATCTATATCAATACGAACATCTATTTAACTTATTACTTTATTGTATCATTTAAGGTTATAAAATTTAAATCTAAACNTGTGAAACAAAAGCTCTAGAATTCAAATTAGGGTTGATGGGATAGAGTAGGACAAGGAAGACCGAGTCTTGCCTAAGATTGCGGTCAAAATTGAGGATAAGGACAGAATTTTTACTTTATTATTATTATTATTATTATTATTTTGTATAATTTGTAACTATAAAATTAATCTTAATAAAATGATTAAGAATAATCAAATAATTTCATTTATTAGTTTTTATATTTTTTATATTTTAATTAATTGAGTTATTTTCCTATTAACGTGTTTTTATTTTTTTTTTAAAGTTAAAAAATGAAAAACTAAAGTAAATAATAATTGACATTAATTTATTTATTTGACGGAAGAAAAAGGTAAATAAAGAGTAAAAATTTGAAATTAAAAGTCAAACATTTCTATCACGAGAGTCTAGTCGTCTGGTCCATTTCAAAATTTCAATAAGATTAAATTTCATTTTCAACTCGGTCCCTCTTTTAAGTGGAAATTACTCGGTACCTTCTTAATTACTCTTTTTTTTTAGATGATGTGATTAACAAATCAACCTTTTTCTTATAAGGGCGTGGAAAAATTTTCCTAACAGCAACGTTTTTAAGCCATGATGTTGATGGCGACACGTAACGGGCTAAAGCAGACAATATCTATTAGTAGTGAGTTTGAGTTGTTACCAATGGTATTATAGCCAGGTTACTGAATGGTGTGCCAACAAGGACACTGACCCCTAATGAGGTGAATTGTGAGGAGAACTGACCCCTAATGAGGTGAATTGTGAGGAGAACGGAACATTTTCTATAAGGGTGTAAACTGAAGGTTTCCCAAGGAGGTAGATTGTAAGGGGAACGAAACGTCTCTTGTAAGGACATGGAAACCTCTACCTAATAGACGCGTTTTAAAACTATGAGGCTGACGACGATTAGTAACGACAAACAAATCATAATCTTACGACCCAAAACATAAATTTAGATGTGCATAACTCGTTGAGTATCCAATTTCAAGTGTACTAACGACGAACACGCAAAATCTGCTGCTTGTGGACAGCTCGTAAGCGGCACTACTCACCCAGCACCCACCTCAATTCTTATCTTACCAACCGAAAGTATCCTTCAGCAGACGACCATTTTCCCACAGAGCTTTATTAGGTCAGGCACTGCGAATCCTTTGTGACCTTCCGTACCATAGATTTTCCTTTTGAAGAAATAAAAAAGTTTATCTCCCACTTCCACTCAGTTCATCAAGTGATTTACTTATTAAGCTTCACCGCTCGGTTGGTTTGTGGGAATGGTAATGGCGGCCAGTTCCCTATCGAATCTGCCTTCCGCTGTCTTCAATGGAAACCTTCAGAAAAATGAATTTGGGTTTGTGGGTATGCCGCGACGACCCGCCAAGTATCTCAAATCCAATCGTAGAGGTCGTGTTCTTAGGTAATTGTTTCGGTTTTTCTTCATTGCTGATGATTTTCGCTTCTATTTCAGTTGTTTTCGTGAGTTTAATTTGGTGAAAGTTTGGGTTGATTCTCAGATAGATAGCATATATATGCTTGTTTTCTCTTGTTTTTCAATATTTTTTGGGAAATCATTCGTGGGTTTCGGAAATGGATCTTGATTGATTCATTCAAATTCGCTGTAGTTTTTGTTGTTCTGTTTAGAGAGTGTGGCTATGCTTGTAGAACTCGTTGTTTATAGGGCAATCGTTTGAATGTTTGTGCAGATGCCAATCAACTCAAGTTGATGAACCTAAAACTAAGAGAAATTTACTTGACAATGCAAGCAATCTTCTAACTAATTTGTTAAACGGTGGAAATCTTGGATCTATGCCGATAGCTGAAGGTGCAGTCTCTGATTTGTTTGGTCGCCCACTCTTTTTTGCACTATATGATTGGTTCTTAGAGGTATGCATATCTTTCATAACTTGTTCATCAGTTTCTTCAACTGACCTTACAAGGACACTCGTTCCCTTATACGCCTTATAATGTCGTTGATTGGTTGACGTTGTGGCTAGTTCGACATGGTTGGACATTGTTGTGTAAAAGTCCTCTAAGTCCTCTATGTTTCTTCGGTTTGGAATGAACATTTACCTGTTGATTTCTTTCTTCATGTTGCAGCATGGATCTGTTTATAAACTTGCCTTTGGACCAAAAGCCTTTGTTGTTGTATCGGATCCCATTGTGGCAAGATATATTCTTCGAGAAAATGCATTTAGTTATGATAAGGTAATGTTGAATCAACTTCTTTCTTTCTGATTGTTAGGCGGTGTATAATTCAGCTAGATTTTGAAGTATGAGATCCCACATTGGTTGGAGAGGGGAACGAAACATTCCTTACAAGGGTGTGGAAACTTCTCCCTAGTTGACGCGTTTTAAAACTGTGAGGCTTAATGAGCCAAAGCGGGCAATATGTGCTAGCAATGGCCTCGGGTTGTTACAAATGGGGGAACGAATATTCCTTGCAAGAGTGTGGAAACCTCTCCCTAGTAGACACGTTTTAAAACTGTGAGGCTAACAGCGATACGTAATGGGTCAAAGCGGACAGCATTTGTTAGCGGTGGCCTCGGGTTGTTACAAATGGGGGAACGAAACATTTCTTGTAAGAGTGTGGAAACCTCTCTCTAGTAGATGCGTTTTAAAACTGTGAAGCTGATAGCGATACCTAATGGATCAAAGTGGACGATATTTGCTAGCGATGGCCTCGAGTTGTTACAAATGGGGGAACGAAACATTCTTTATAAGAGTGTGGAAACTTCTCCCTAGTAGATGTGTTTTAAAACCGTGAGGCTGACGGCGATACGTAATGAGCCAAAGCGGACAATATCTGTTAGTGGTGGCCTTGCGCTGTTACAAATGAGGGAACGAAACATTCCTTATATGGGTGTGTAAACCTCTCCTAGTAGACACGTTTTAAAACCGTGAGGCTAACGACGATGCGTAATGGGCCAAAGCGGACAATATTTGCTAGCGGTGGCCTCGGGTTGTTACAAATGGAGGACGAAACATTCCTTATAAGAGTGTGGTAACCTCTCCCTAGTAGACGCGATTTAAAACTGTGAGGCGACGACGATGTTATGTAACGGGTCAAAGCAGATAATATTTGCTAGCGGTAGCCTTGGGTTGTTACAAATGGGAGAACGAAACATTTCATATAAGGGTGTGGAAACCGCTTCCTAGTAGACCCATTTTAAAACCGTGAGGCTGACGACGATACGTAACGGGCCAAAACAGGTAATATCTACTAGCGGTGGCCTCGGGTTGTTACAAATAGGGGAACGAAACATTCCTTATAAGGGTGTGGAAACCTCTCCCAAGTAGATGCGTATCAAAACCGTGAGGTTAACAGCGATACGTAATGGGCCAAAGTGGACAAGATCTACTAGCGGTGGCCTCGGGTCGTTACATGG
This sequence comes from Cucurbita pepo subsp. pepo, assembly GCF_002806865.2. NCBI lineage: Eukaryota > Viridiplantae > Streptophyta > Magnoliopsida > Cucurbitales > Cucurbitaceae > Cucurbita > Cucurbita pepo. The sequence goes on from NC_036638.1 coordinate 3,164,592, forward strand.
ACCATCTACCACTTTTTTTCTTGTACTATCCTGATGTTGTTATCTCTTTTCTGGAAAGGAAAATGTAACATCTGAATTTATCTGTTTAATAGTTATGTAAACAACCACATGAAAGATTAGCTAAAACGTTAGTACACTGATTTGTTGGTTTGAGTGAATTTGGTCACTATCAATACAGTAGAGGACATGGCTAGTATTGTCGATGTTCTTACAGCTTTTCTTCAGATTAGCCGCAATATTCGTGTAAAATTCCATACTAATCAAATATACTTAGCACTTTGTGTTGTCATAACGTCTTATTGGTACTGTAAATATACTCAACTAGGGAGTGCTTGCTGATATTCTAGAACCCATAATGGGTAAAGGACTAATACCAGCTGACTTAGACACTTGGAAGCAGAGGAGACGAGGTGAGCAAGCAAAATTTGATCAATATATTGACTTCTGCTTTATAACCTTTTAAAGATGTTAAATGATTTCATTTTGAGTTACAGTTATAGCTCCTGGATTCCACGCGTTATACTTGGAAGCTATGGCCAAAGTGTTCGCTGATTGTTCAGAACGATCGATACGAAAATTAGAGAAGCTTTTAGGAGAAGGTGAAGGTCAGGAGGATAAAACCATTGAGTTGGATATGGAAGCAGAGTTTTCAAATTTGGCTCTTGATATCATTGGACTTGGTGTTTTCAACTATGATTTTGGTTCTGTAACCAAGGAATCCCCAGTGATTAAGGTTTGAAGAAATCAAACTATCCACATTATAATCCTACACGTATACGGTGGTTTGTTTTTCGTTATCAAGCTAGGATTTGGAACCTCTTTGTAACATGATCCAGGTTGTGTCTGGTGTCCCGTTATTTTTAGAGATCGTATGGTTTTTGTCGTCTTAATTTTATGTCTAGTGCATACCTAAACCATGAACATCAAGCATTCTTAATCAGCACTTTTACAAATATTTTGCAGGCTGTATATGGAACCCTTTTTGAAGCAGAGCATAGATCAACTTTCTATATCCCATATTGGAAAGTACCTTTGGCAAGGTGGATAGTCCCAAGGCAACGTAAATTCCATAGTGACCTTAAGGTTATTAACGACTGTCTCGATGGCCTAATACGAAACGCAAGAGAAACCCGAGAGGTGAGCTGAGGCTTGACACTTAGTTGGCAAATTTTTCTGGTGAAGTAAACTTTTCTAGGAAAGTAGGAAATCTTGCCATGTTGCTATCGTTTGCAATTTATATTCATATTGATGATCTTTTAGCATGGAATATTCTTTATAAGTTAAATTTCATTCTTTTACGTTGAGGGGAAGCCTGAAAGGGAAAGCTTAAAGAGGACAATATCTGCTAGCGGCGGGTTTTGGCTGTTACAAATGGTATCAGAGCCATACACCAGGCAGTATGCCAACGAGGACGCTGGGCACCCAAAGGGGGTAGATTGTGAGATCCCACATTGGTTGGAGAAGGAAACGAAACATTCTTTACAAGGGTGTGGAAACCTCTCCCTAACAGACACGTTTTAAAACCTTAAGGGAAAACCTAGAAGGGAAATCTCAAGAAGGACAATATCTGCTAGCGGTGGACTTTGGCTGCTACAACTACAAAACTCGATCATGTTTTCAAATCTCTACCCGTGGCTGTGTTTTTATTTTCTTGTAGAAATAAACACATTGTTTGAGCAAGATACACAAATAGTTCATAGTAGGTTATTGATTAGGACATCAACATACCGAATTCTTCTTCCAACTATGAGCCTAAGACCCATATTTGAAAAATCTATTGAAAGCAATAACTGGCAAGCTAGTTTAAGAAACTACTCTTTCTTGCTTGAACCTTTTTGAGCTGTTTTTTTCTTTTCTTCTTCCATGGTGAAGCAAGGCATAGATCTGTCCTTTGTTTTCCATGTCACAGGTGCCTTTAATTAGTACACACCTTAGTTACTCATTGTGTAGGCATGTCAGAACAAATTTGTTTGAAGCAACAGCCTGGACTTGACTTTGGTTGCATCTCCTAACAGGAAGCCGATGTCGAGAAATTGCAGCAAAGGGACTATTTAAATCTTAAGGTGTCTCTTCTATCCTCCTGAGTGTTTACAGGTGTTGTACTTTAGATGCTTCACAAAGATCATAAATGGCTCACTGTATTATGTCATATTTTTCAGGATGTCAGCCTTTTGCGTTTCTTAGTTGATATGCGGGGAGCTGATGTCGATGATCGACAGGTAAAGCGATAGTCAAAGTTTAAGTTGTGAAGTCGAATGTTGCTAGGTAGTTAGGCTACAATAGAGTAATACTTTTCGGGTAAGTGTCTAAAAAGTGTTCAAGTGGATAGGAAGGTCTCAGATTTTTCCTTACCTATCAGATTATAAATGGGGAAAATGTGTTTACCTTGATCAACTTTCACATCTACATATGTAATGTCAACAGCTTAGGGATGATCTGATGACGATGCTTATTGCTGGCCATGAAACAACTGCTGCTGTGCTTACATGGGCTGTTTTTTTGCTTGCACAAGTAAGCATTTGGCTCTGCCTCGTTGCCATCATTCATAAAGTGATATAGATTCAAGTTCTATGATGGCTTCTTTTGTTTAAGGTAAGGCCTCATTGTTGGTTTTGCAGAACCCTTCAAAAATGAAAAGAGCTCAAGAAGAGATTGATTTGGTTCTTGGCAAGGGAAGGCCAAATTTTGAATTACTCAAAGAATTGAAGTAAGAAAGATCTCTGTTTCCAAGTATTCTGCTTAATACTCTCTTTTTTGTTTCCCTCAAAGCTTAAGAGTTAAAATGGAGACACATCAGTTCAGTTGTTCCAATTTTCATAGATTTGTGAGCATATTTGCTTGAGTGAAGTTTGGTACTTACAGTTTTGTAATATGCTATCAGGTACATCAGACTTATCATTGCGGAGACTCTTCGTTTGTTTCCTCAACCACCATTGCTAATAAGACGAGCTCTCAAACCAGATACATTACCAGGTACCAACTGAAAATAACCTTCATCACATGTAAGTGGTGCAAAGAGAACATTGAAGGGAAATTTTCTGTTTAAATCACCATGTCCTGAATGTGTTCTGGAAAGCTAGAGCTAGCTAAGAAGAGCTGTTCAGCTTTGATGGTTGAATATGTTAAGCATACACAAAGTTTAGTCGAATGGTCTTCTCTCTCGTCTTTTCAACCTTAAAGATAATGCTGTTATTATACCCTTAAGCCATGTGTGCAATGGTAATTGTGCAGGAGGATATAATGGTGACAAAAATGGATATCCAATTCCTGCAGGGACTGACATCTTCATCTCTGTAAGTTGAAGATGGCACTGGAGGTGCTTATTCTGAGTGTTTTTAATTGCATTGGTTCTTTTTTGTGGTAAAGCTGAGAATATTCTGATGTCTCTTTCACTCTCTTCCATTTGCATGTTGTCTACTTGCTTTTCATGAACCTATTCTGTAACTTTTAGGTTTACAATCTCCATAGATCCCCATACTTCTGGGATAACCCTCAAGATTTCGAACCAGAGAGATTTCAGGTAAACAAAGTGAGCGATGGAATCGAAGGATGGGATGGTTTCGATCCTTCTAGAAGCCCGGGAGCTCTATACCCAAATGAGGTAACGTACCAACCATTGGTCCTAATATAAAACAGATGCATCATGATCAATATCGGTTAATGATGGATTCATTCCGACGACTATCTCAGATTATATCAGACTTTTCCTTCTTGCCATTTGGAGGAGGACCTAGAAAATGTGTGGGAGATCAATTTGCTCTAATGGAGTCAACTATAGCACTGGCCATGTTGCTGCAGAAGTTTGATGTGCAACTAAAAGGAAGTCCAGAATCTGTGGAACTAGTCACTGGGGCTACCATACATACCAAAAGTGGGTTGTGGTGCAAACTGAGAAGAAGATCACAAGTAAATTGATAGCTAACATTCTTGTCACCCCATGAATATGGTACACTTATTTGTGCTACATGATAATGCTTGGGAAATATATATCTTTCTTCTCACTGGGGAGAATTTAGTTCATTGGATGTCGGTTCAGCTCATCAATAATGGTGCGTTATCCTCGAGCAGAAATATACATGTTGAGTAAGAATTCTCGACAGAGAGTCGAATCGAACAGATTACTCTTGGAACTAAGCATTTATCAACTTGTTGAGATGAAACTGCTCTTTGGACAGCCTAAATAACAAAGCTAAGCTAACTGATAAATATGCAGCTTTTTCTTCTATCACTATTCTAAGTAAAAGACAATTGAGTATCGAAACTACGTGGCATACTACGGCGTCTGGGCCTGTGTCATGTATATACTTTTTGTACAACTCAACTAACCATGAAAAGATGTCTGTTGGTTCATCAAGTATGTCTTGAAGTACTGCCATGAAGCTGGGCAGATCTTAAATGTTGCTCATCCTGCAATAGTTTTTACAGGTTAAGAACAGTCAAACCACCAACAAAAGATTGCAGCACAGTTCTAAAATAACTTATTAAACAGACCTGTAAACTATAACTATAACTTGTTGCTGGCCGATAATCCACCTGTATGTAAATTCAACCAGAAAAAGATCTTTCAGATATCTGTTGAAGAAAACGTTCCCTCTAGTATATTTTTTGAAATAATCTCAGATACCAGTGCATGAATGCCATTATGCTGCGCCCCAAAAAACCCATCCTGACTGGCTGTAATTGTATTCAATTGTCCCTGAAAAAAGAATATATTGAACTTGATTCATAAACAATTAAACAACCTTCATGATCATTGAGTATCTAACAGAACCATAGCAAGACTAACCAGCCCTTGAATACTTTGTTGATTGACATAATACGACGCATCGCGGGGAGGCTCCATCAAGTTCAACTGTACCTGCAATCACCAGTAGCTTAACAATAGCATCTATGAAGTCATAAGCTAATAAAATATCCTACCAATCCTTGAACATTCTGTTGGGATCCATAATATCCACTCAGGGTCATGCTATCTGAGATTAAACCATCCTGCAAGTAGAAAATCCAATAAGAATTTGCTTATCTATGATGATAAATGCACATTGCTAACGAAGAACATAGTAGGGAGATTCAACCATTTGCTGCAAGTTGTTCTGGGATTCATCAAGTATCATATCTGTTTCTGTTTGTACCTGAACAAAGGAATTCCAGAATCAAAAAATGTTTCTGCCTTGTTTGTCTTAGCATATCAAACACTGACTGGAAAACCAACCTTTCGTTTTCTGTTCGTACTCCTCTTATTTGCTTTAGCAGCTATGCTTTCTTGGTTCTCCTCTTCCTCACGTAGACCGTAGACATTAACGCTCGATTCTGCTGGAGCACTTTTTGAGTTGTTAATATTGACACAATTCTTCAGAGCTTCTACTAATGCACGAATGACAATATTATAACACTCCTCTGATTGTGATCCTTCTTCACTTAATTCAATAGCTTTTATACATAGATCATTGTAACGTTGTACTCTGTTCTGTCTGAAGTCTGTTCCTTCAGTAGTATTTGCTTGCCTGCTCTTTGCATCTTTTGTCCACCTTTTTAGAAGATATTGAGGTGGGATGCTTGAAAAACGATGCATATGTAACACAATCAATGCATGTCTACAAAGAAAACCATTATATTCAAACAAACGACAGAAACAAGAAACTTCAGAGTTCAATTCATGCCACTTCACTAAAAAATGCTCATCTTTCTCACAGTCCAGAACTCTGAATGTAGTAATGCCACCATCTTCACTTTCTTTTCTTGGATGACAGCCAACTACGCCCAAAACTTCAACTTGGAATTTCTTAAATATTGTGTGCGTGTAAATTGTAGACATTTGTTTTTCCCAGGGAGAAGGAGATTTCAAGGCTGGTTGTTTGTGTAATGTATCAAAATCTGCTATTGTTTCCTCTTCATATCTATTTTGCAGAATGTTTCCATATTGTTTCAAGAACTCCTTAAGCGTAATTTTCTTCTGAACGTATTTGTCAAAGAAAGCGTTCGTACTATCAGAACGTTGAGCAGTTGACATTCCAGCCAAGAAGATTTCCTCCATATAAGTTGGTACCCATTTTCTACGATCATCATATAATGATTGAATCCATTTGTCATCTTGAAGCTCAAATCTAGTAACCAGCTTCCACCATCTCATATCAAATTGCTCATCCGTCCACGACTTCAAAATGCACTTTTTAAATTTTGACAAGAAGTTTTCGTGTCGTTTGATTACATGAGCAAGAGTTTCAGGAATCTTTTCCATTATATGCCAAAGAGCAAAGCAATGGCGGGTATTTGGAAACACTTCTTCAATGGCTAATTTCAAGGCTTTGTCCTGATCGGTAATGATAACTTTGGGAGCTTGACCATCCATTGCTCTAAGCCATGTCTTCAACAACCAGGTAAATGTTGGTTTAGTGCAATCTGCAGCCAATGCACAACCAAGCACCATTGACTGCCCGTGATGGTTCACTCCAATGAAAGGAGCAAAGGGAAGCTTATCATTGGTTTTAATGTATGATATATCGAATGAAACAACGTCACTGAAACTAACATAATCGTTCCTACTTTTGGCATCGACCCAAAACAAGTTTCTCAGACGCTGCTCTTCATTTAAGTCTATAGCATAGAAAAAGTAAGGATTCTCCTTTTGGATACGCTTAAAATACTCCAGCAATACTTGCGCATCACCGTCATCAAGCGCTAAATACTGGCCTTTGTTGAACTGATAAGTTGTGTCAATCTGCGGGAAACCGACATTTCTGTACACGCCACGTTTTTTCGACATCTCAACATACATCCTCCGTGTTCTTTCACTAACAGCATGTAATATGTCGATGTTGTTCTTCTCTGCAAGCTTTACATTCCTATGGATGCGGAAATGATATGCAAGAGCAGGTAAAAACTCATGATTATGATCTTTTATGAACTCATGAATAATCCATCTTCCATCTGGCCTTCTCTTCACATGCATACTGGCTTTACAGTCGGTTTTTTTCATGCTTGGCCTTCGACTATTTCCATTCTCAGATTCTGGAGTAACTCCATATCTTGAACATGCAAATTTTGCATCAATAAACTCTTTTGATTTCTTTGAACGTCGACTATTCTTAATCGATGTGGTGAATCCCATTGATTTGGCATACTCTTGATAAAATGTGTATGCAGCTTCGTGGGATTCAAATTCAATTCCACTCCGTGGCTCAAAATCTATGTCCCTTTCAAACAGGATGTCCTTTGGTAAACTAACAATTCCATCATCTCTATCATGCATTTCAGCCACAACGTCGACCATTTTTTCCAGCAGTAAGAAGCAGAGTTTTCACATCTCACCTAGATGTTGCTACATAATCCTTTCCTTTTCATCAAAGCATAATTTACAATCTGTCTCTTTGACAGAATTTCCCTGCAAGTCATTTTCTATATAATCCTGAAATGATAAGAGAGATCATACTCACTTTACTTGACAACATCCCAAGGCATAATCCAGGAACTCTCAAATCCATTATTCAAGCTATTTAATTCACCCTGTTCAACAAATCAAATACACTTAGTATGTAGATTACCAAATGCCAACATTCACAAGATTAAAGACTTTAAAAACAGGGACATCGAATTACAAACAAATGAGGCATCGAATACTTTAAACATATATTCCTCCATAAGTTACAAAATCTACACTACGACTGACATTAAAATCTGTGAGAACTGCAATTTGCCTGTTTTTTAGAAATCCTGTAGACAATCCCGACCTAATGTCGCAAGATTCTTGAAAGGAAAGTTCATTAAAACGTCAACTTTTACGCTGACTAAAAGCACAGAGATTTGTTAGCAACTCAGAGACAAAAGTCTAGAAGTGATAATCGACAGAAACCCAATTCAAGAAGTACGGAGTACTATAAGGACATAATTTCCCAACTCTGATAGAGAAACCAAACATACAGAAAAACCCTTCTCGGCTTAGCTAAAACTAAGTGGGAGGGGAAGGAGCAGCAACTATTGAATGGCACATTTCCCAAACCCCATTAAGAACGCTAAACATATAGATACAATTCTCCATCGATACTCCCTCAGCAAAAAAACAGATATAGGGGGGGGGGGGA
>NC_036638.1:3172864-3183373 GCF_002806865.2 Cucurbita pepo subsp. pepo
GGGGGGGGGGGGGGGAGCCCATAAGAAAACATCATCAGGATCGCAGAAAAATGAAACAGAAACCCAGCAAAATAAGACTAAAAGTAAAACAAAAACGAGAAAGAAGAGGCTGGCATGAAGTTGAGAGAAACCTGAAGAAAGAACGGTTTCTTAAGAATCCGGGAAGCGAAGCAAAAGGCTGTAGCAGCGAGTGGAGGATTTGCGCGAGTGGGGAAGGGGGTTCCTTCGATTGGGGAAAGTAGGGCTTGAAACTCACTCGCCGATTCAAAACTGTGGGGAAGAATTGGGTCAAATTCACTCGCTTTTGGGTTTTGCCACGCTCTGTCGGCGCAACAAGATTGAATCTTTAGCTCAAATAAAGCATTCCACATTTGGGGATGTTCTGTTTTTCCTAAAACTACACGCGCGGAAATGTCAGCGCGTGCTGTTCTTGTTAAAATGTTTCACTACACTATTTTGGTTTAGTTCTGTTCGTTAAGATAGATTTCCATGATATATCATGTGTTATTTGTGCTCTATTTCAGATCAGCTTTGATTGCTCTTTATTATTTCGTGAGTTTCATTTTTAACCTTCCCCTCAAAACAACTAGACTTGTGAGAAGAAGAATACGATCCCGAGAGAAAACTTGAGGAAAAACAAATAGAAGCTAGAAACAAATACGTGATTGGTTGATGAAGATGACTATAATCTTCACGGGTAAGAAATTTATCGAACTGTGGAACTTCCCCAAACCTCTCTTATCCTGCTCTGGCCGCCATTTAGATAACAAGGGCTTTGATAGCATCGGACCATATAAACCTTTAGCTTTGACCTGAATCCACAGATTTTTCAATCAGAAACCAACTATTCCAGCTCCACCTACTCTAGTTACACCTTAAACAAGAAACTACCAGTTCATAACAAGTCGTTCTAAAAATTAAATCTTGTTTCATACTAAGAATCAAACATACAGATAACTCTGGGCTGAGTTGGTATTACGCTATCATGTTTGAATAAGAACCATGTAAAATAAATGATAATGATGAGAGCTACATACTTGTTATTATGATACAATCGCCTAAGGAGGACCAACATTTGGTATATCTCCAGCCACTAACTTTTTTTACAGACACTAGAAGAATGTGTTGTTTCCTGCACCTGGGAAATGATAAGTTCATTTTTATGGCTAAATACAAATATCCACTAGTGAAGCACCTTCACTAAGATTGGAAGTTAATCATGTTTGTCTTGATGCATCATCATGCAACTGAGTTGTTCGTACATTGGGATCATCCTGCCACAAGGGAAAGTATTGAATGTGGATGACATATAAATTGCATAATGTAGTGGAAGATATCCATCGTGTTCAGTAAACTAACCCGTATGCCATAGGTGAAACCAGTCGGTGTTCGGAAGAAATCCATGTGTCCCTGCAGGAATGAACCAATTTTGTAAAATGTGGTGACTAGAATGCAAATAGGCTGAATAACACATCTCGAATGTCACATACCAGTGCATGGATACTCTGTTGATCAGCATAATAACCATCATGGCTAGGTGCTATTGAGTTTAATTGCCCCTATAAAAGAACCCAGAATTTCCAATGAGTTCATGTATATTGTACTTGGTCTGAACCCACACATACTTTTTTGTGCCACCATAAAGCTTACCAGCCCTCCGATGGCCTGTTGATTTCCATAATAATTATCACGGGTTGGTGCCATTAAGTTAAGTTGTACCTGAAAAGACATGAGTGCGTGGAACTGAAAACTTTGCCAGTTCACTAATTAAGATGCTAAAGAGAGAGACTCAAGAAAATCATACCATTCCTTGCACACTTGGCTGTGTGCCAAAAAAGCCATCAAGGGTTACTGCTCTTGAGCTTAATTTGTCCTGAGAAAGAGAGAAGGCAAAGAATCATATACATATTGACAATACTTTGTAGCTTACCTTTAGATAGAACAATTTTTTAAAGAACATTTAATCACTTATAATGCCCCAATAAATTTGAAAAGTTCAAAACCAGAACCTAGCGGTAGAACCTATAATAATTAACTTTGAAAGATGGCTGGAATTTGGAGTTTAGAAAGAATTTCCTAAAAACAGAAGTGGAAGATTGGATCAAGTTCATTGAGAACATTGAGCATGTGGCATCTTAAATTATTTAGCAGGATTTGTAAGATTCAAGTTGTGAGATCCCATTCCACATCGGTTTGGGAGGAGAACGAAGCATTCTTTATAAGGGTGTGATACCTCTCCCTAGCAGACGCGTTTTAAAAACCTTGAGGGGAAGCCTGAAAGAAAAAGCCCAAAGAGGACAATATCTGCTAGCGGTAGACTTGGGATGTTACAAATGGTATCAGAGTCAGACACCAGGCGATGTACTAGCGAGGAGGCTGAACCTCCAAGGGGATGGACATGAAGCAATGTGCCAACGAGGATGCTGGACACCGAAGGGGGGTGGATTTGGGGGGGTCCCACATCGATGGGAGAAGGGAACGAGTGTCAGCGAGTACGCTAGGCCCAGAAGGGGAATAGATTGTGGGATCCCACATCGGTTGGGGAGGATAATGAAGCATTTTTTATAAGGGTGTGGAAACCTCTCTCTAGCAGAGACATTTTAAAAACCTTGAAGAGAAGACCGAAAGGGAAAGCCTAAAGAGGACAATATCTGCTAGCAATAGATTTGGTTGTTACATAAGTTTTATCGGACCTTTTCCAGTTGGGTAAGATTGGATCAAATTCAATCAGAAAAATGATTGGGTGTTCATCTTGAATTCTTTAGCAGGATCTAAAATTTAAGGTTTTGGAGATTTTTCTTCCTACAAAATCAGACTTCGCACAGATGAATCCTTGAAGCCTAAATACGGGTGACGTCTTACCACCCAGTCGAATTACGTTTCTATGGACTGATACTTCTTCAGTTCTAATTTCTTAAAAAATGTAGTATTTTCATTATCAATATCTCAGGGTTCTCTAAAATATTTTGAATCAACATGGTAACGAGTCAAGTCTACTGTTAGCAGATATTGTCCTCTTTGGACTTTTCCTTTCGAGTTTTTCCTTAAGGTTTTTAAAACGTATTTGATAGGGAAAAGTTTCCACACACTTATAAAAAATATTTTGTTCTCCTCCCCAACCGATGTGAGATCTCACACCCTTATATCTGCTAGCGGTGAGATTGAGACGTTACGAACATTGTTTTAATAACAAATTCCAACAGTCAAACCCTCCGGGTTAAGTATAGCCCTAATTAAAAAAAATATATATTTTACTTCATAATATATCACAAACGAACAGGATCAATACAAGCAAGAGTTGAAAATTAACGTGGATGATTTTATTATTATAATAATAATGAAGGTGACAGACAAACCATCTGCTGCAAGCTATCTTGTGCTCCAACAGTCATGACATCAGACTCGAAATTCACCTGAAATTCAAAAGTGTCATTTTCAACACGTACTTAAAACATAAAACACCAAAGTGCAACAACTAACCTTCCGTTTCTTAGTTGGATTTTTTTTCTTGTTTGTCTTGCCTATGTTTCTAATCTGATTGTCGTCTTCAATGCAGAGTAGACCTTGAGCTGCCGATGTACCAGCTTCTAAAACAGTTCTGTTAGAACTATTGATACCAATACAATGTCCAAGCGTTTCATCGAGTGCATGCACTGCAATACTGTAACTCTCTCGGTACAAAGATCCCTCTTCAATCAATCTCAATGCTCGTTGGCATAGATCATTGTACCGATGCACCCGAGATTGTCCTGGCTCAGGTTCTTCTCCCATTAATTGGTGGCTCTTAGCATCTTTTGTCCACCGTTTTAAAATATATTGAAGTGGAATAGTAGAAAGTTCACAAATTTGAAGAACAATCATAGCATGTCTACAAAGGTAACCTTTAGATTCATATAACCGGCATAGACAAGAAACTTCCGACTTCAGTTCATTCCATACAACAATGAAGTCAAGTTTCTTATCAAGATCTTGAACTTGATAGGTAATGTTTTCATCATCTTGCTTTTCCCTCCTAGGATGGCAAGCAACAGCACCTAAGACCTCAACTTGAAATTTTTTAAATACTGCATGTGTGTACAGCCCCGAAACGTTCTTCTCAAATGGTGAAGGAGATTTTAAGGTAGGTTGTTTGTTCCAAGTATCAAAATCAGCTTTTGCTTCCTCTTCATACCTATCCTGTAAAACTGCATCATACTGTTTCACAAACTCTTGTACAGTGGTCTTCTTGTGCAAATACTTATCTAGGAAAGAGTTTACACTTTCAGATCGTTGTGCTGTGGACATTCCAGCCAAAAAGACATCTTTCATGTATGTAGGCGCCCAGTGTCTTAGATCTTCACATAAGGACTGAACCAACTCATTTTCCTTGAGTTCAAATCTGTTAACCAGTTTCCACCACCTTTTATCAAACTCTTCCTTTGTCCATGACCTATAGATGCATTTTTCAAATTTTGCCATAAAATTATCATGTTGTTTCATTACATTACCAAGGTTTTCAGAAAGTTTTCCTAATATATGCCACAAAGTGAAGTGATGATACACATTTGGAAGCACCTCTGGAATAAGTGATTTCAGTACCTTATCATGATCAGTGATAACGACTTTTGGAGCCTGTCCACCAATTGCTTTCAACCATGTACGTAATAACCATGCATATGTTGCTGGACTTGTATCTGATAGCAAAGCACATCCTAGCAACATAAATTGATAATGTTGATTCACCCCAACAAAGAAAGCAAGGGGCATCTTATATTTATTTCTAATGTAGGTAGTATCAAGAGAAACCACATCATTAAAATAAATATAGTCATGCCTACTTTTTGCATCAATCCAAAATAAATTCCTTAGCCGGTGATCTTCGCCAATATCTACAGCATAAAAGAAGTTAGAGTTCAAATTCTGCATCTGAGTAAAGAAGTCAAGTAAAACCCTTGCATCGCCAGCTTCAAAAGCCAAACTGCAGACCTTATCAAAGGGCTTCTTGGAGTCATTCTTCAGCCCTACCACATTTTTGTATTCAGCAAACTGCCTAGCCATCGCAGCATACATCTTTCTTGTTTGTTCACTGACAGCTTGAGCTGGTAAAAGCTCGTGGTTATGCAACTTAAAAAAACTATGAATAACCCATTTACCATCCGCCCTCCTCTTCACATGCATGCTAGCTTTGCAGTCTGTCTTCGCACATGCTCTTCGACCAGTTGAATTTTCACTTTCTTGTTTAGTTTGCCTTATACGTGGACGATTGAAGGACTTATCATACTCTCTCTTCATACCATAACGGGAACAAGCAAATTTTGCATCAATAAATTCCCTTGATGTCTTTGAACGGCGGCTATTTTGTATTGCTGTGTTGAATCCCATAGAGCGAGCATATTCCTGATAAAAGGAATATGCTTCACTGTGTGATTCAAATTCCATACCAGGAAGTGGTTCCAAATTTGTGTCCTCTTTAAACACTACCATGTCTAACAGAGGAGGATTTAAATCTCCACCATCTTCAATGTGCATCCCCTCTGTAGTATCAACCATACTTCCACTCCCAATAACTCCATTATGAAGTTTTTCTTTCACATCCAACATATTATTAATTGCATTTGATTCTTCATCTTTGTCATGCTCACCAGAAGGCAACCTAAGATCTATATCCATGATGAGAAGAGTCAATGGCTAATGAGTTTTGATACCTGAAATGGACATTAAATAGTGAACATTTTAAAGACTATTATTTGACTTCTACGCGCATACACATAAATAAGGTCTTCTAAATTGACAACAAATTCCCAGTCTCTTAAGTTATAGGATCTATACCTACTTGTGCCCATAATGAATGGAGCAGATTACTGCTGCTTGCTTGCATATAGTTAACTCTACAACATTATTTCACAAAATCAAAGGCTGTTTGCTAGTGAAGGAACTAAAATTTAATATCATGAGATAGCAACGGTATAGTTCCATTCTCACATTTTTTATCTTAACAGTAACATTTTCGACCTTCAGTCATCGAGATTTCGAACTTACACAGTGAACCAAAAGACCTGCAGAAAGTTTCTCCTTTTAATCTGCAAATTGAAACCCAACAAGACAGACAACATAATTCTTTCAATGACACTGCCCCATGCAAGGAATTTCACATGAAGTTTTATTCTCCTCAGTGGTAGCTTTACAAATAATGGTTGAAAAGGAAGACAAAACAATTTGCAGCAAAGATAACGATGAAAAGAGAAAAAATTATATGCACACTTAATCATCTACAAATATTATAGGACGAAAGACAATCATGGGCCCCCTCCCTGCAACAAAAAGACATAGAAACAAACAAACAAACAAACAAAAACCCAACAAAGTATCTACAAAAATGCTTAATATACAAAGCTCGCTATTAAACACAAAGAAACAAATTACTATATATCAACTGTATCATCAATTCCAATTTCTACAGGTACGTTAGATCCATAATTTCTGAAGTGATATCCTAAGGACCCAGGTCCAACGAAGCTTTCCCTGTTACCAAAAGCATTTCACTTGAGTATTCTACTGAATAACGAAAAGGACAAGCACCTAAAGTAGTTCAATTTTCAACTTCACATCATACTAGACACTAGAATGATATCACTGGTTCATTCATGCCGGGAACACTTGGCAAACTGTCGGTACCTCAGTTGATCTACGTACACATAGCAGACAAAAACTAAAAGATTTTCTTAAAAAAACGTAAAAGGTCATTGTGCAGAATTTGGGCTGGTCTGTATCTTAAAAATTTACATCAAATGTGTCCAAATACAAGTTAGTTAGTTATGGATCGTCAAAGTCGACATGATTTTGAGCATCTTAAACCACTGAATTAGAAAGTTGAAGGATCATTCATTGTAAGACCGGCACTACCAATGTCACAGGTAGTAAATCACGATAACCATACGTAGGCATATATATAGGTTACCCAAATGAAATTCGCCACAGTAACTTCGTAGCATTCCTCTGGGTGTTGAAGTCCATTACTCAGATGAAATTCGCCGCAGGAGGCCGCAACGCTAGGTGGTGGAAGAACTGATTCCCACTCAAATTTTCCAAATTTCCCGCTTAATTTGGCCACCTCTGATAAAATTCGCCACAGAAGATCGAAATAAGGCAAGGAAGCACGCCGCAACTGGATACACACACACATCCATCATCCAGCAGCTAAAAAACTCCACAATGTGACAATGTAATCACACTCCAATCCAAAGTCGACGATCCTTCCGTTTCTTAATGTTCCTACTTCCAAAAAAAAAAAAAACCGGAACCACCGACCTCCATTCTCCCAGCTCTTTCTCGAAGAACAATCAACACTACCGTTACAGACAACAATTCCACCACACACAGTCACGAGCATAATAATACACCAAACCCAACAAGATTCGACATAGCGAAAATCTCAAGAAAATCACAATCAAAAAGAAAAAAAAAAAAAAAAACTGAAAGAAAGAGAAGATCGAGAACGCGGAAGGTGATTGGGTATGAAGAGGGAAATAAAAAGAAAAAAAAGTTGGACCTGGAGAATCTCTGGGAGAGTGAAGAAGCTGAAACAAAGGGGCGAGCGAGTGGGGATTGACACCGCGAGTGGGGCAAAGAGTTGAGAAATTTTGGGAAATTAGGGTTTGTAAACCACTCGCCGCTGCCAGAAGAGGATGTTTGTTCTCTTTGAGATTGGATGATTCCTCACTCGCTTTTCTCTCACTCGCCCTCAGTTCGTTTTCCGTTTTTCTTTAATGGACATTTTTACCCCTCCTCTTGGCGCGTTGCCCATTTTCGTTTTTTTTATTTATTTATTATTTTGCCGGCATTTTTTTAAGACAGACGGCGCGTGCAGAAACGCCCTGCTCGATCGCCACCGAAATTAAATAAATAATTACAGATGGAAAGATTTCAAAATTACATAATATTTTAAAATATTATTAATTTCTTAATATGTGTCTTAATCTAATTAATATAAGCTTGGATTATAAATTTAAACTCTCCTTAAATTGAAAAAAAAATATATTAAATTTAATTACTAAATTTGTTAGTTTATTTAATGATAGTCCACAAATTTATGAAAGTTAATATAAAAAAAAATGAGTTTCTTTATTTAGACTTTATAATAAATTAATAATACAACTTTCATTAAAATATCTCATTTAATTTGTCACGTCTTATTCAATCAATTTACATCATTGATTATAAATTTGATTACATATAATTGATTAAGCATTAGTTTGAAATTTTATTAAATTCAAATGCATTAGTATGCCCGTCCAATGTATAATAAATTACAAATGTCTAATTCAAAATAGATGATATTTTAAAATATGACTTTTTTTTTCTAGAATTAAAATGAGGTGAGATAATTTATTTATCTAGTTAATTTAGTCGTAATTTGTCAGGTCAAAGTTTTAGTCATTTATTTATTATTTTTTTCGTCTAAAATAGTAAATAATTGACCTGAAATATATATTATTAAATATATTAGTAAAGATTTAAATTATTTTATCATTAAACAATATCAAATTTTAAATAATTAAACAGTATACAAATAATTTAAGAATAAAATCATAATAGATATATATTCTAAATTAAAAGATAATAGATTCAAATCAAATTTGTATGTACTTAAATTTTTTTTAAAAAAATTATAAATCTATTAATCATGAAAATCTAAAATTAAAAGATTTTAATGAAATAAAAGAAAAAGAAAATAGGCATGGGACCCACAAAACGGCGAACATTAAATAACGTCTCTTCCTTCATCTCATCGGCTTTATACCTAACACCTCCAACTCACAGCTCCACGCATTAAATTAATTAACCACATAATTAAAAACCTAAAGGTAATTAAATAATTTAATTAAAATTAAAAAATCCAATTAATTAATTAATTAATTTCAGATTTAACTATTTTAAACCCCGTTCTCTTATTCCTCAGATTCTTTGTCAACGCTTTGCCTTGACGGCCCCCCTTCTCTTTCATCTGCCGTTCCTTTTCACTACTTCGCCGCTACCATTTTTTATCATCTCTTTTCACGAACTTGTTCTCATCTGCAGCTCACATTAACTGTATCTCTCTCTCTCTCTCTCTCTATCTCTATTTTGATTTTGGTTTCTCTCTCTTCTGCTCGCCGGCCGGCCGACGGCAGTGTGGGAGTGGGTTTGTTCGGCAGTGTGTGCGTTGTGGTGTTTTAATTGTGGAGTTATGGTGAGGAAACATGGATGGCAACTGCCTGCTCATACTTTTCAGGTATTCTACCCATGCGATCGTCTTCAGTTTGTTTCTTGTTGTCGTTGTTGTGGGTTTTTTGGTTTGGCTGTTTTAGGGTTTTGTTCTGCCAATGTGTGCTTTCTCTCTCGGGGAATGGCTGAGTTGTGGTGGGTAAATTTGATTTTCTTGTGCGTTTGTTCGTTGCTGATTTTCTGTTGCTTTACTCTCACTCTCTTCCGAGTGTGGATGTAGAGACTTTCTTTTTTTGGTTCTGTTTTTCCTACTGCGATTCGTTGGGTAGTTAGACTGGGATTTGGTCTGGTAGGCTACAGAGAGAAGCGAGAAGAAATGTTGTAGTGATTCTGTAGCTTTCAAGACTATTAAGTCTAAAATAGTTAATTTCTCGAGTCCTGTGTGATATTGCGGCTTGTGATATCTCGATGGGATTTACGTTCGTGGCCTATTTTTCTCCCATTTTTGGGCTTCGAGAATTGGCTGAGGGATAGGCATCTATGTTGGATTATTTACTCAAAGTTGGAAATGGATTGGTTTTCTGGGATGTAGCTTGCGGGAAGGAAATATGAGGGGTTTCTTAGTCTTGTTATTTATAAAAATTGATTAGAAACTGTTCTTAAGATTCTTTTCTGGATGTTAAAATTACTGTTTATGATTTGAACGTTAAGCTGTTCTAGAAACAAGCTGTCGAAGAGAGCAGTGTGGACGAAATTTTTGTCATGAAAAACAGAAAATAGTTTTTCAAATCAACTTCTTTCAATCCCCAAGCACTTAACTATTCACTTGGGTTGTGATGTAGCTCAATGACGTGAACCAAAGTATTTACTTGTCATAATATGTATTGTGAACATTTAGTTTTTTTTTTTTTTTTTTTTTTTTTTTTTTTTTTNCTCAACCTAGGAAAATAGAGAAGTCTGATGTTTAATTCAACATTAAGTCTAAAATATGTGGGTCACAAATTCATGTGTTGAAACATATACTCGATCTGCTAGATTTTTCCCCTTGTGACATTGGTTAGTACTGTTGAACCCAGGAATGTACTTCAAAAGCTTCAAGTCTTTCTTTTTTTTTTTTTTTTTTCCCAACTATTATCAGTTTTGAGCTGCTTTCTAATAGTTTTTTGCTTACATATAGGTCGTCGCAATTACTGTCTTTTGCTTGCTAGTGGTGGCGTTCTATGCTTTCTTTGCTCCTTTCCTTGGAGGCCATATCTGGGAGTACATACTGATTGGCGTTTATTCACCAGTGGTATGCAATATTATTTGAGGAACACTAACCCCCCC
>NC_036638.1:3183525-3292442 GCF_002806865.2 Cucurbita pepo subsp. pepo
CCCCGCCCCCAAAAAATAAATAAATAAATAAATAAATAAAAATCAAGCACGTGTGACCTCGTTGTTGACCCTATCAGTTTTCTTCCTAGCTCAATTTCTGGGCATTTCACCTTTTTTTACTTTTCCCTTCCAAAAACTGTTCATTCACAAATTTTTTATAATAAAATTTGTTGTATTATCCCAGTTTTTTTCTGGTAATACAGGCACCTTTTGTCTCTTTTTTTAATATAAATACACACACACACATTATATACTGGGGTTTGGAATATTGAGGAGTGGATTAGTGATCCCTGCAAACCATATCCTCCTTTAGATTGACCGTGCTTGTACCATAGAATATGTATCACAACATACTGTCATTATAGTGCTTTGTTTTTCACTTAAATTGTGGAAATTAGTTTTTTTTTTTCATTCTCTGAATCTTTGGATGGCAGGCACTCCTTGTATTCATTCTTTATGTTAGATGTACTGCAATTAATCCTGCCGACCCTGGTATTATGTTCAAATTTGATAATCGGAAAACAAACCCCAACAATAATCAAGGTTTATCATTGAAGAGTTTACCACAAAATTTAGATGAAATGGTCAACAGTAGACATTCTTCCGCATCATCAGCTTCCAGAAGTTCCATATCAGGACCTAATATGAGTAGGAATGGGTCAGTAGGAGACATTGGAAGAGTAGACAATCCAATGGAACAACCAACAGTCCGTAGTGCTGATAATATTGCACTAGTTTGTTGTGCATTATTTGTACATGAAGATTGTCGAAAAAGGGATGGAACAGCTGACCCTCTAAGTGCTGCCGAGGATGCTTTATTCTGCACGTTGTGCAATGCTGAGGTATTTGGTTTGGATGCCTCCTTGCATTATCTTTGTTCCCAACTAAAAATATGTAAAGAATTTTAGTTGGTCAGAACGGTGAATGTTAATATTTTGCTTTACTTGTACATATTTTCCCTCATGCATTTAGTAGTAGTTTTATATAACCATGCAACATGGTCAAGGTTTTGAAACTTGTTCATTAGAATATAATTTTAAAATATTTTTTTGATTTTTCACATTGACGTTTGTTCATATTTTCTCCTTATCAAGATTGGTCTTAATCTTTATTGAATGATAAGAACAACACTTTTCCTGGAGACTCGTGATTATTTATTAGCGACAATGATGTATAGGCCATTTAGTTTGAGATGTAAACTGCCAACCAAGTATCAGTCTACTGGATACAGCTATATCTTTACCGATATCGGAAAAACCTTTCCTGGTTTCTAATGTAGCACCCATCATTTTTATTATAATTTCATAATATGAGTCTAAGGCATCATAAAACTTTTGGTCTTCAGATTCTTCTTCTTAATAGATAGGGGAATTGATGTAATACTGTTTTTTCAAATGTTACATCGATACCCTTTGATTCATCTATTGAAATCAATGTTGTTCAATGAGTTTAAAGGACTAACGGTTGCTTATATATGACCAATAATATCATTCTATATTCTCGGTTTATATTTACCTCTCCATTTACTGGGCTAGACCTAATCATTTAGCAACTGATTTTTTGCATATACATTTTTGGAGCGACATACTTTCCCGAAGGTTTACATGCATAATTCTTTTTTCATTGGCTTAGCTGCATGCTTCTTTGGTCCCAAAATTTTTATTTCAGTTTTATGAATGAACTATGAATGGTTGTGTTGGGCAGGTGCGCGAGTTCAGCAAACATTGTAGAAGTTGTGATAAATGTGTTGATGGCTTTGATCACCATTGCCGGGTATACCTTTTGTTTTTTAAGTCATTTAGTTTGTTTTAGATTTTCATTATGTTAAGGTTTTTACTTGGAGATTGACTCTCTTTTCAACGTGGCTGCAGTGGCTCAATAACTGTGTGGGGCAGAAAAACTATATTACCTTTATTTCTCTTATGGCAGTAAGTCTTGTTTGGGTAAGTATTAAATACTGAATGCTGTTCTATGAAACCACAGTATACTCCCTTTTGCTGCCAATAACATTTTGTCTTTATGGTTCAGCTTATTGTTGAAGCTGGAGTGGGTATTGCGGTTTTTGTGCGTTGTTTTGTTAATAAAAAAGGCATGGAAACTGAAATTATTGATCGACTTGGAAATGGCTTTTCTCGTGCCCCCTTTGCCACAGTTGTGGTAAGAACAAATTAAATAATTTCAGCTTGTACCGGATGCAAAATTTTTGTAGCATGCCTATAACAGACAAAAAATCAAGTGAAGTGCTAATTGCTAATCTAAATTTGGTTCTACCCAGGCGTTATGCACTGTAGTTTCCATGCTAGCCTGTATCCCACTGGGCGAACTGTTCTTCTTCCACATGATATTAATAAAAAAGGTAAGTGGTGAGAGCTTAATTACTGTTTTTCATTTTCCATGACGGTGATGATATTTACTTGATCTTTGGGAGATACGGTGGTATGGGTTAATAGTTCAATATACAGTGCTTCATTTGAAATCAATACAATATTTCTATATCTTTCATCAATTCGGTAAATTAATGGATCTTCGATTAGGCAGTTAATTGGGGCTTGGAACTCCTCATTTCCTCACTAGTTATCTACGTGTGTTGAAATAGGGGATTACAACCTATGAATTTGTTGTTGCGATGAGGGCTACGAGTGAGGCACCTGCAGGAGCTTCTGTTGACGAAGAATTGCCAAATATAATATACTCTCCATCTGGTTCTGCTACCACTGGTTTGAGTGGCGGAAGTTCTCTTGGTTTACAATACAAGGGGGCATGGTGTACACCTCCAAGAGTTTTTATTGATTATCAGGTATCTTTATTTTGTTCTTTATTAAGAAACTTACCTTTTCCTTCGCACTTTTTGGTTGTTTGTTTCCAGTTTTTCACTACGGTAAGTATTTTATGTATCTTGATAGTTATTTTTCACGTGCTCCTATTTGATTATGTCTAAATTCAGAAAGGGAGAAATTGAAGCATGGGCTTTGGAAACCAAAGCATTACGAATCAGTAAATGTAACTGAGCGCAAAGAGGTTTTCAATTAAAAATATGGAAGCATAAAAATTTATATGCAACTTTTTTACTAAAATGTATTAGCGTGAAGCCATGGAACATTAACAAATTTAGTTCAAGCTCCTTTATCATCTGTTGTGCTGTCGACGATAACTTCTCAATTTTTTTCCGTAACCCTCTGTGT
Organism: Cucurbita pepo subsp. pepo; assembly: GCF_002806865.2. Lineage (NCBI taxonomy): Eukaryota > Viridiplantae > Streptophyta > Magnoliopsida > Cucurbitales > Cucurbitaceae > Cucurbita > Cucurbita pepo. Next base: position 3,186,708 of record NC_036638.1, read on the forward strand.
GGAAATGACTACATCATACTACTCTGTGATTGGCATTTTCGCTTTGATGTTATTTATCATATTTCTGTTTTATCCTTAGAGACCTAGCTCACAAGATTCTTTACTACTAACGAAGCCCATTTAAATGCATTAGGATGAAGTGGTGCCTCACCTGGAGCCAGGAATGGTCCCATCTACTGTTGATCCAGATGCAGTTGGAGCTTCTGAAAGAGGGTCAAAAGTGCCCAAACGAGCTGTTCGTCTCAGTGCTTGGAAGCTTGCAAAGCTGGACTCAAATGAGGCCATGAAGGCAGCAGCCAAAGCTAGAGCATCATCATCTGTTCTGAGGCCTCTTGATAACCGCCGTTTCCAAGATCCTGAATTGAGCTCCAGCGGAAATGTAAGCGTTAGAAGCAGTGTGAGTATTGACACTGGTGTAAATAAAGAGATCAAGCATGATCTTAGGCTCTCTCCCTTAAGAAACTCTTTGGCTCCTGGTCAAGCTAGTCCCGATGATTACGAAACCGGAACGCAGAGCATGAGTAGCTTCAGTAGTCCAAGCCATGTGCATGAAACAGTCACTCTCAGTCCTCTCCCACATGGTAACGGTCTGGGTCGTTTTACCGCTGCATCATCACTTCCTGTTCCTGAACATCCGTATTCTTCCAAGGCATCCTACCCTATCGCCACTGACCCCAGATTGCATACTTCTGGGCTTGATGATAAGGTTGCTCGGAGGGGAGGCATTACTGATCCATCGCTTCTTTCAGCTCCAGCCACTTCTTTTCTCAGAGACGTCAGAAAGACATCTGTTGTGTGGGATCAAGAAGCCGGGAGGTATGTCTCAGTTCCTGTATCAGCTTCAGAAACTCGTCCTCCTAGATCGTCTGTGCAGATAGGTTTGCCGAGTTTAAATGCTGAAACAAGCAACAATGCCCGAAAGCCAGTTGTTCCATTGCAACCCACATCATCTTCCAACACAAAAGCTCCATTGCAGCAATCAGACAAGTTAATGTACACAGGAGATTCCATTTTCTTTGGTGGTCCTCTGCTGAATATCCCTTCCCGAGACGGTTTGAGAAGCGATAGGGTTTCCACCTCGAGAGAAAGCCAAGAAAGAATGACAACAAACCTAACTCGGGAATCAAGATTCAAAAGGGATTCAGCTTCAAACCAACTTCCTGTTTTTGTCCCCGGTGGTTACGATCATAACCGTCCATCCGCTTCTCGTTTAAGGTAGGTACATAGGTAGGTCGGTCGGTTGGTCGGGTCAGTTTTGAAAGCATATGATTTTGGCTGTCTGAAAGGTGTAATTAGAAAGAAAGCCAAATGGAGGGGGTCTATTATTGATCCTCAAATCTTGCGCTACCTGACATTGTTTGCAAGCTCAATTGGTCGGTACAACATGGGAAGCAGTTTCCTCAAAGGATGCATTCTAATTGAGGTGGGAATCTCTGTTTTTCTCCATCTCTCAAAGTTGTAGCCAAAAGTATATTCCTAGTTTTTTTATTTTTCTAATTATTTTTTATTATTATTTTATAATTCATAGCCTATGAACTCCATTGAATTATTATCATCCACTTCATTTCTCCAATATTTTTTCTAATAATTAATTGACACCATCATTTACCAGTGGATTAAAATCCAATGTTGAAATATGTTATTGGATTCTTTTAATTTTCCTAAAATAATCTTTTAGCTGTTTATTAAAATTAAATAGACCCATTTGGTCAAAACATTATTGTAAAGTGTTGTGGATGAGATTTGGTGTCCAATGTGTATTAAAAAATCCCAATAAGAATAGGATAGACATTAAGTGAGTAGTTGGTGGTGTGGAGTCCAAATTGGCCTCTTCTTTCATTTTCTGTCCTTATCTCTTGGAAGAAAACTGCCAATTTGATTCTTATTTTTCTTTCAAATGGTCAATTTTGTCCCCCTTTTGTTTTTATTACATCACATGTTTGTTTAAATATATATATATATATATATATATATATATATATATATGAGAAAACGCACCCGAAGGTTTTGCCCCACGAAATCGAAATCGAATCGATTTTGTTCGAGTCCAGAAAAATGAACCAAACTCTACCCGAAATGCTAATCCAACCCAACCCTTGTGGATTGGTCCGAGTTGTCAGCCGAAATGCTAATCCAACCCAATCCTTGTGGATTGGTCCGAGTTGTCGGATTGCTGGGTGGGTTGAATGTACACCCCTATTAAGTTGTTTATAAATATGAAAGAATATTCGATTCCATTTCTATTATTACAGTTGTTATCTCTAATTACAGTTGTTAAAAGGGCTCATAAGATTTCTATTATTATAAAAAGGAATGTTTTTATTTATTATTATTTCTTTTTCCGGAAAGTAAATTACTTTATGAGGGATTGAGATTACGTGGACGGATTAATAAGAACAATCCTTAGGTGAGACTAAAATATTTGTTTGACCTTTCTCTCTTTGCGTCACTACGTTTCTGAAGCGAAGTTTCGACGCATGGAACACGATCCCAGACCCACGGATCGATTACCGGCTCACTAGCTTCCAATTTTCTATAATTTGAGCACCACACACCCATTTCAGCTCCATTTTTCTCGCTTGCGTTTGTAGGAGACCAAGCGACAATGGCCTTCAATCATCTCCTTCGTTCTACTCTTAGGTCTCAGGTATCAGATCAAATGCCCATTTCAATCGTCTCCTTCCTTCCACTTTTTGATTCCGTACTTTGATTTTGTTTGTTTGCTTGCTTTGTTGGATCGGTTGCTGCTTTGTTTTTTGACTTTCTGAGTCTGCGATTTTGTTTCTGATGTTCGCCATTTTCGTGTTTATCCATTGAAATTTGTGGAAATCTATTTGGTTTCTTTTTGTTTTTCAGTGATTTTTCGTTTTGAAGATACTTGCCATCGGTGATGCTTTACTTTTCCTGCTTTGATCTAATCATCAGCATCATTATTAGTTTTGTTTTTAATGCATCATTGGTGGGAACACGCATGATAAAGCGTGATTGAAAAATTTCTCCTGTGTTTTGTTTTTAAGTTTAAAACCGATGGGATTCTGTTTCTAGTGGCGCTTCTCTTTCCTGGGCAGGTTGTTCTTGAGTTATCTTTGTTGTCCTCTGTTTTAATCTGCATTCGTAGTTTCAGATTATCGAGTTTGAATGAGGAATCGAAATCAAAGGCTACTTAGAACAATAATTTTAGAAGCTAATGTCTTCCCTTTAATTATTTTGTTGTTTATGAAGTTGTTACTATGTAACCTTCATAATTTGGTTTCCTCTGCGCATGCCAACATGAATTTAAAAGGTGAAACTAATTTTATTTTTCGACAATATCTATCATTTGATATCAGCAATGCCAATTTAGATCCTCTTTCTTGGTAACAGTTCCAAAAGCTTTTCAAATTATGATGGTTCTTTTTCTGTTTTTCTTTTTGCAGTTTGGTAGCTTTACAAAAGCCGTCACTGCTTCTAGTAGAGCTTCACAGGAACATGGCATCCTAGCTCCCTGTCTGTCCCGCTTCTACGGTACAGGGGCTTCAGTTCAAAAAGATGATCCAGGGTACATTTTGTTCCTTCTTTGCATTCTCATGCATGATTTGTGATATCAATGCTTGCTTGGATTGCATTGAGTTTCTCATTGACCACAAACATGCTTGAATTTCAGGTTTAAGGGGCATGATATGCTTGCACCTTTCACTGCAGGATGGCAGACCACTGATGTTCATCCACTAATCATAGATAAATCCGAGGTATCAGCCTAACGATATCTTCCAATCGAATGGATAATAAAAGAGAAGTTATGTTCGTTCTGTTTTGATTTAATTAGAAGGTATAGCCTTTTCATTCAGACTTCGAATTCTATGGTGATACAGGGCTCATATGTATATGACATTGATGGAAAGAAGTACCTTGACTCTCTTGCCGGTCTATGGTGCACATCCTTAGGTACCACAAAACAGTTCCATCGTCGTTGTTTTATCCTACTAGCTTATGTGCTGATTCTAGACTCCTAGTTATAATTTGGAGTTTTTCGTAACTTTTCGGGATACAAAAAAAGATCAAAGACGGATGAGAATCAAGTATGTTAATTTGATAGCCTCAGGTTCATTAGTTTCAAATGCTCCAAATGTTAGTCCAAATTTTGGATGCAGCAGACATAAGGATTGGAGAATTTCTTGGTATAAAAAGTACTGGCATTTTAGTATGATGCAAATTTTTGAATGCTTTATATGATTTGAGTACTTTTCTTTTCTAAATTCTTTGGTTTTAGTTAGTTAAGCAATGATGGAATTTGTAGGGGGAAACGAACCACGACTTGTGGCAGCTGCTACTGCACAATTGAATACCTTGCCATTTTACCACTCCTTTTGGAATCGTACAACGAGGCCTTCTTTGGTATCCTATGCAACCTTGACCTTTTTTTTGCACTCTTTTTGCAGTTAAAGAAAGAAAGAAAGAAATGCTCCTTTCATTAGTTTCACTTTCTTGCTGTTCTTATGTGACAGGATCTGGCAAAGGAACTCCTTGAAATGTTTACTGCTAGGAAAATGGGGAAAGTATTTTTTGTTAACAGTGGTTCAGAGGCCAATGATACTCAGGTTTTTTTTTTACTCGCAAATAAAGGAAGAAAAAACTATGAAACTAACAGGACTAAAAGCTCTGCAGCAATGCAACCAAGTAATTCATTTTGTGCTTAAAACGTGTGATAGGTCAAGCTGGTATGGTACTATAACAATGCACTTGGAAGACCGAATAAGAAGAAGTTCATTGCTCGCTCAAAAGCGTAAGCGAAAATCACTTGGCTGATATTGATATGTATCATTTCTTTCTGTTCTGTTCAATTAACTATTTTCTTCCTTGCACTCTTCTATTCAACAGGTACCATGGCTCAACATTAATATCAGCCAGTCTTACTGGGTAGGTTAAATGAAAAGGAAATGGACATTATATCTCTTGTTAAAAGGAATACTTACTTAAGTTCTAATTGTTGTTTGGATATATTTTTCCACAGCCTTCCGGCTTTGCACCAAAAGTTTGACATTCCAGCTCCATTTGTTCTGCACACTGATTGTCCACATTACTGGCGTTACCATCTTCCAGGTTCTGATCTATGCCTGGATAGACAGTCAGTTCACATTCTTTTACTTTTTTTCACGTCGTTCAATTGCTATCATCCTTATCTCAGGTGAGACAGAGGAAGAGTTCTCAACCAGATTAGCCAAAAACTTAGAAGACCTTATACTCAAGGAGGGACCAGAGACGGTAAGCTTGAATACTCTACTTTGAATTACAATATGGCATGATACAATAATTGATTCCTTCTCCCATGTCTGGTTTTACCCTTCAGATTGCTGCGTTCATCGCTGAACCTGTCATGGGAGCTGGTGGTGTGATTCCTCCACCTGCTACTTATTTTGAAAAGGTAAGCTCCTTAAACTGCAAAGTTATTGAAGAAAACTCAATTTATTAACGCTGACATTAACCTAAACTATGAGGACTGGCTTGTTTACACGATTGCATGAATAAACTCCATCAACCTCACTATCTTATCGTGTATGCTCGTTATCAGAAGCTGGCTTATGAAAATTTAGGCAGTTGGCCCTTCATTCTTAGCTGTTTTCTCGAACTTACTGCAAATACAACTTCGGTCACTAGCTTGTTGATGAGATTAGGAAAATTTAAACCAAAAGCTTTGAGGATGACAAAAGCTGGAATCTCCTTAGTATGAGCAATCCAGGAAAAAGTAAAGTTCAGATGAATCAGGAAACTCAATGAAACAGATTTCTTCATTGCTTGTGGACCAGACTCATCTTTAGGACACAGTTTTTGCCTCTGTTATTAATATTCCAGTTATGTGAATGATGCATTTCTTATTTATGTTGCAGATCCAAGCTGTGGTCAAGAAGTATGATATACTTTTTATTGCTGATGAGGTACATGCTAATTGCAATTTTCTTCATCATTTAACTTTGTTTAGAAGAATGATTCCAATATGAACCAGGAGCTATCTTCAATATTTATTATAGGTAATCTGTGCCTTTGGAAGACTAGGGACAATGTTTGGATGCGATAAATACAATATTAAACCAGACCTTGTATCTCTTGCAAAGGTGAAGTTCGAACAGATTCAACTTAACCAGATATCTTGTTTCATCGTTTGTTTGAGTCTGACAGTGGACTGGACTGTGTAGGCACTTTCCTCGGGATACATGCCGATTGGAGCTGTTATTGTGAGCCCTGAAATCTCTGATGTGGTTCACTCTCAAAGCAACAAGCTTGGTACATTGCTTATAGAATAAACTAGTCGTCACCGTTAATAAATTTGAGTCCAGTAACTTACCTAGTCCTGTTCAATAATATTACTTCCAGGTTCCTTTGCCCATGGATTTACATATTCTGGACACCCGGTTTCATGTGCTGTTGCAATTGAAACACTCAAGATCTACAAGTATGTTGCTACACCATTGCTTTTGGAGTTCTAATATTCGTTGATTGAGAATGGCAAAGATAACCCTTAAAATTATCATATTGGAGTTCGAGGGTGCAATTATTGTTTTAAGCATAAAAACAATATATGTAATTGTTACAATACGAACTGACATATAGGATGGAGTGTGTCACAATTGCACTTTTCTTGGCAGTAGGAAGCATGACCGTGACATAGTGACATAGTGCATATGTTTAAAATTACCATATTGTCGGGAAGTTTACTTCATTTCATTGTAGGGAAAGGAATATTGTGGATAAAGTAAATAGCATTTCCTCAAGGTTTCAAGATGGCCTTAAAGCTTTCTCTGACAGCCCTATCGTTGGAGAGGTACAGAGAGTTCCTCAAGTAATTAGGTTTGGCTTATCAATCTGAACCATTTTCAGTTCTTAACAATGACCGTGATTTTTGCAGATACGAGGGACTGGCTTGATCTTGGGCACAGAGTTTGTAGACAATAAATCACCAAATGATCCCTTCCCTCCTGAATGGGGTATGTTTTATGTAATTCCCATGGTTAGTTATTCATCTTAATGGCTCATCTCTAGAAAACAGCTTGCGAAGGTTTGGTTCGCCCCAACTTTGAAAGTCTTGAAAAAAGTATCTGACACTAGAAGAACTTAACACAACACAGTAGCTCTCATATCTTTACTTTTGGTTTCCTCAAAGGACCTCATACCAATGAAGATGTGTTCTTTACTTATAAATCTACGATCATACTCTTAATTAGTCGAGGTGGGACTCCCAACAATATCATCATAATTTTGGATCAGCTTTACCTCAAAATCACAGACCCAGCAATTTAGTGGACCTTGATTTTGATCTACCGGGGCCATACTTATGATGAAAGCTTGTTATTTGCCTTGAAAACAGGAGTCGGTGCATACTTCGGAGCCGAATGTCAGAAAAATGGTATGCTTGTACGTGTTGCAGGGGATACTATAATGATGTCTCCACCATTTATCATCTCTCCTCAAGAAGTTGATGAGGTATCCCTGAAAGCTTATTGGGATTGATTTTCAATCTCAAAACACTTTTGTTAGAATTTAAGTCACTGTTCTTGTTTCCAGTTAATCAGCATCTATGGGAATGCACTAAAGGCTACTGAAGAGAGAGTGAAGGAGCTGAAGGCTCAGAGGTAGCTGCTGCAAATAATTACAGCGAAAGGGCTGAAGGAACCAGATCCTGTCTTGCTTGCTCTAAAGGAACAAAGAAACCCTTGCCCGTGATGGTCAAATGCTTTGATGGTGGTGAAAAGTTGATCGGCTTGTCTTGTACAGAAGACATGAATGATAGTCTGTAATCTTGTCCCACACCAATTTGTAAGTTGAAATAAAGCCTTGGATGCTGTTGAGATATGTCACTCAACTACTAGATTCTTAAGATCATCTCTGAATAATAACAAGTTTATATGGGTTTCGAAGTTAAATTTGCTCCCTTTCTGAAACATTTCTTGTAATAATAATAATTCTGTTGAAGCTAATTCAATCCTCAACAGAAGCACTGGTACACATTTTCATGGGAAAGTGAGGTATTTGTTGAAAGTTTTTGTGAGATCCCACATCGATTGAAGAGGAGAACGAAACATTCTTTATAAGGGTGTGAAAATCTCTTCCTAACGGATCCATTAGTTTTGGCCTGAGAGATTCGAGATTGGATGGAATATCTCCAATGTTTGTTCACTTAGAGAACTCACCACTATGTATAACTTAAAATATACAGCCAAGGCACCAAAACAAGGAATGATGAAAGCTTAAAGAAAATGAAGAACAGTGAGAAGTAAGAGAGAAATTCTCATCGTTTGGCTTCCTTTTCAGCCTTCCTTCTCGCTCGCCTCTCTCTCGAACTTGCAGTCATCTTAAACCCTGGATTCTCATCCTCAGATTCATCCAAATCTCTGAATGATTTCTTCACATTCCTCCAGATTTAAAACCATTAATTTTCCATAATAATCACAAACAGAGAACGAACAGCGACAACAAATCCATGATCTCAAAATAAAAGAAAATGGAGAAAGAAGGATACCTCTCGAATCTCAGAAAAGCTTACGGCGTAGAAGGTAATGGCTGCCGCTGCAACAATGCCCATCAATGGAACCCCCAATTGCTGCAATCCATCCATTTTCGCTTTCAAGTTTCTGTGGAGTTCAGTCGTATTTGCCCTTTGCCCTTTGGAGATTTTAGATAAGGTTTTAATTAAAAAATAATAATAATAATAATAATTTGATTTTGAGGAGCCAAGTTCCTCTCATTTTAATTAAAATAATAATTATTCAAATAGTTTTTTAAATATGTTGGAATTATAGAGAAGAAATTTCCACGTGTCACCCTCCACGTCCACCTCAACTCGCCTTGCCCTATCAGACCCAATATGACCAGTCCGCCAACGTGGATCATTCAACACGCCGCAAGTCAAAGGTTGTCTTAATTTTTTTTCCTTCATTTGTGGGTATTATTATTCTATAAAATAAAATGTAATGATTTATAAGTTCCACACATATTAATGTATAATTAATGAGTTCATAATTCAACTTTGATATGAAGTATCCATGAAATAACTTTTATTCATAAAATTCAAATTTGGGACATAATTCTTCTAATAAATATAAAAATTTCATTTAAACTTTCAATTTAATTCCATAAAATACAATAAATAATTTGAAGTTGAAAGCCCCATTTTCTACGTTGAAATAAAAAGGAAGAATAAAAAAAGAATAATTTTGACACAAATTTCCAAAAATAAAATACTTGTTTTTAGTTACGTAATATAATTTTCAGACGCCAAGATTGGGACGAGGAAGTTGGAAAAATAGCGTATTAATTTGACCTCATTTTCCATAAATACCCCTCCCAAATAATGTAATAACTAATTATGCCCTCTGAACACGAGCTTCCAAAGACATTTTTCCCGATCAATAACACTTTTATCAAAAAAAAATTGGATCAACTCAAAATTTGACGTTAATGGCTTTAAGCGTTCACAATCCAACTTAACCTAATCCTCTATTTTCGAATTGGGTTGTCGGGTTTTTTCTCATTCTTAATCATTTATAAAATTTTACTTAGGATTAATGAAAAACATTCAGAAATTACCGTGCATCACTAATAATTTTAAAAGAAAATCTGATTGAGTTGAGTAAAGTTGGTAACCTTATTTTCCAGTTGGTCGGGTTGACCCAACAAAAAAAAATATCAATTAACGAACCGACTTGAATTTTTCAATTTTCCATAAATTCAACCCAACTCAACTTTTAAGGATTGGGTTCAGTAGTTCTGGGCAATTGAGTTACTCAGTCATATAAACATTCCTATATTTTTAAATTATTATTGAGGAAGGATCAAGCTTCGAACATAAATAATACAAAAATAATAATAATAATAAAAATCAAATCTCTTATTCTCTATAAATTTGATTTGTAATTTATCAATAATTATCATTTTAGTACGTATCATTTCAACGATTAAAAAAATACATTTTAATTTCTTACATTTAAATCCGAGACTCAACAAATATATCCTTAAAAATTCTTACTTTTATTCAAATTTTGATGTAATATTAATGGAATGATAGGATGGAATTTGTAAATAATAAAAATTATCGTAAAAAGAATTGAATTTGATTACAAAAAAAAAAGGGGGCATTAGTGAGATAATTGTTGGTAGGAGGGGAAGAAATGGAATATAAAGAAAGTAGAGGGGTCGGAATGTGAAAAGTGAGATGGCAGACGTCAATGTCAGTCGGGGCGGGGGATAAAACGACAGAGCGGTCATGTTTGCACGCATACAATGGGCGGTTTGGTCGGTGGCATTTTGCGTACGGTTGTCGCCGCCACTTCCGCACCAAAAAGACACCTCCTTTCTTCTTCCTTTTTCAACTAATGAAAAATAAATAAATAAATACTATTCTTAATAATTCATGTTATTCCCTCTTTTTGTTTTCTATTTCTTAATTTATTTCAACAACGAATTTATTATAATAACGATAATAAATGAATAAATAATCGGGACGGAGCATAGACGAGGATAAAGATGGAAAATACAAACCCCATTTAGCCAATGAAGAGAAAACTTTTTCGGCTCCCTTTCTCGTTCTCCATTCAAACGATGATTCTCCACTGTATTTGAAGTGGGTCATGTTAAACCTCTAGAAAAATATGATATTGTCAACTTTAAGCATAAATTCGCGGGACTATTCTTTTGGGTTTCCTTAAATGTCTCGTAACAACAGTGATAGTATTTTTTATTTATAAATTAATGATCTTCCTCTTAATTATCTAATGTGAGACTGACTCTCTTGATCATCATGTCACTGTCGACAGATTTGTAATAAAATTTTACAAATTAGGATCAAAAATATATTTTTTACGAACAAAAATATAAATCATGAATAAAAACAAAAAATTTAAATATAGATACTAAAATAAACATTTTAAGAATAACATACTAAAACAACAATAAATATTATATATATATATATATATATTTGTATAAAAAAAACATTTTAAATGTTAAATAAATTTATTTATTTTTTAACCATTTCCGATATTATTTGTACTCCCTGTTCAAGTTTGCTGACGTGGCACACTACCAAATAAAACTATAACGTCTCTGAAATGCATTTTACTTTACCATTTAAAGAATTATGTTTTTATTTAAAAATGTGTTTATATACTGTGATTGACTAACTATAATACTAAATATTTATTTATTTTTAAATTGAGAATTGTGTCACATATGTGATGTCATCAAATATGTTCTGATTTTAGAATGTAATAACTATTTGAAGTCAAAAGTCAACTTTTTTTAAATGGTTAATTATGACTTTGAAATTTGTATAAAAATTTATATTTGAATTTGGAAATTGATTCAAAAAAAATATTTTTCTATAAAATAATGAAAATTCAACGTATACCTAATATATTACTATCTTCATTTATTTCATTTTTAAAATATAGTTAAAATTTAAAAATAAAGGATAAAAAAATAATTTTTTAAAATTTATTCTAAATTCTTGAGTAAATAATTGATATTTAAACATTAAAAATATGTTTTTTAAATAAAAAATGAAAAAAATAATTTTAACAATTTTTTAAAACTACTGCCAAAGATGGCATGTGCTATAAAGGTGGCAACTGCAATTTGCGAAGGGTGTTTTTGTCTTTTCTTTTTCGCTGTTGTGTTTTTTTCTGGAAGAAACATAAATTAACTAATAAATAATAAGGTTTAAAAATTAAATTAAATCAAATACTTAAAAAGACCAAATAAACAATGAATTTTCACACATCTACTCCACGTGATATTACCAAATTATACAAGTCCGAGTAAGAGGCAAATATTGACAACTAAAATAAACACAAAGAAAGTGTCTTATTACATGCAGATGTTCGAATTCTCTCGTTCTAAATATTAGTTAATCGAAGAGATCGATTGAGTTACTAAAAAAAAACATATTAGTTAAGAGGAAGACATTGTAAATTAATTTAGTCGTCGGACATTCTAAATTATTATTAAGTTGAGTTTCGGATGTCTTTTACAATAGTAAATGTTCGTTGTTAAGATTTAAACAAGAGAACAACTTTGCTGACTATGAAAGGAAGACATGACCCACAGAAAATAAAGAATCTACATTGACGTGGTGCTTAGTCACACTAGCTCTGATGTTTGAGTTAACAAGGTCAATATTAGAGATCGTCGATGATTATTGAGAGAAGTAATCCCATATTGGCTAATTAATAATAAGAAAATCATGAGTTTATAAATAAAAAGAATATTATATCCATTGCAGCCTTGAATATTATAATCAAGGCAGACAATATTATACCATCGTAGAGATTCATGATTCCTAATGGACATCTGATCTAGGCTCAATCTTTCTATATTGGCCTTAAATTATCTTGGCGTCCCCACATTAAAAAAAAAAAAAAAAAAAAAAAAAAAAAAAAAAAAAAAANAAAAAAAAAAAAAAAAACATTTTTAAAAACATTTATAAAGATAAATAGTGAAAAGTGGTTTTGAAAATTAAAAATAAAAAAAAAGCTAAAAGAAAAACAAGAAATCTTTTGTAACCCTAAACCCATTATAATTGACCCTTATTTATTTTATAGCTCTTAAATTTCATACCATAAATTAAAAATCCAAAATTCAATTAATTAAGACTTTAAATTCATACCATAAATTCAAAATCCACAACGTGTCTCAATTCATATAATCAAAACTTATTACCTAATAAACTTTGTGTGTATCTATATATATATATATTATATATATATGTATGTATCTATATATATATATTATAGATATATATATATATATGTGTGTGTATGTATATATGAAGGAACAATGGGATTTTGATGCCATATTTTTTAGGCTTACAGATTTCATCAAATAATTTTTTATTCGCATGTTTTTTTTTTTTTTTTGGAGAATAATTATTAACATAAAATAGGTTTATTTTATATAAAAAAAATATTGAAAAATTGCTCAGCACCTGACACTTGTCTTTTTAATTAGTTTTTATTGTTTTAAAATTGTAATATTTTTTAATTTAAAATTTTTATTAGATTATGTTGAAAATGTATTTAAAATTCATCATAATTTAAAATCACTCGAACAAACAATAATAAAGTTACAATAAAGGTAATGTTTAACTATATATATTTTATTAGTGACTTAAATCGTTAAATTTTGTGTTTAAATAATAATTTTAAATTAAAAAAAAAAAAAGCAAAATATGATCATTGGTATGGTAATTTTTTTTTTTTTTTAAAGTAAAAATCATTTGATTTCATATGATAATAAAGAAGAAATTTATTTACAATTTTTTTAAAATTGATATGTATAGCTCTAGTAAAATAAAATAAAAAAAATTATACAAATATAAATTTCATAAACTTAGACTAAATAAGTTTGTAGCTTAATACAAACTTCTTTAATCTAAGTTAAACTTTATTGATTAAATAATTGGATGCATAGAAAGTAAATGAAAAGGAAGGGGCTAAAAATGTAATTTACTTGATAATGGAAATTGGAAAGATAAGTACATACACAGGGGGTGTAATACAGGTGGACTATTAAGAGATGATGTGGAGGGAACATCCAACGCGGCTGCTCTAGTTGGACCTATGGCTATTCTCCGTCATCCTTGCTGTTGTGGACCCCCACCTACGGGTCCCACGTTACTAATTAAAAAAAATTATATGTTAATATTTATACTAACCAACAATTTCCAGTGGACGTTCAAAAACTCGGTTACAAAAGGAATCTTCTCTCTCTCTCTCTCTCTCTCTCTCTCTCTATCTCTCTAACCACCCTCCTTGATCGGCATCTCCTCCGCCGTCTCCCCATTTTCCACGGTGTCTGAGAGCGGAGAAATCGTATTGGTAACACTACTGCCGACCAAAATTTCAGGTAACTTCATCTCTCTCTCTCTCTCTCTCTCTCTCAATCTATCTATTTATCGTCTTGCTTTCTTGGTTATTACTGCCAACTGCGGCTTTTGCGACACTATTAATTATGCAACTGCGTCTTCAGTCTCCTCCGCTTGCTTTCTTTTTTATTTTGCTTGAGAAGATCAGAGACGTTGTTCTGGTTTCGATTTTATTCTGTTTATTCTCTCTGCGCGCTTGATCTCCTTGTTGTGTAGTGGTGAATCGATTTGTTGATGTTGAATGGGCGTCTCGTTGATGTTTTTCAGATTCTTTCTTATTCTCCGTTTATTTTCTGATTTTTACTGCGATTGGATCTCATTTGATCTTCTTTTCAGTACTGCGACTCGCGGTTTCTTCTTATCACTCTTCGTGCTTCATTTCTTTTTGAATCTCGCTTTGCTGAATTGGAAATTTGCGATATCATCTCGGTGTGCTGATACCTATTAACTCGACTTTGAGATGAATTCTGTATCGATTAACTCTTCTTAAGTAACAAGGTAGAAGGATCTCAGATCACGTGAGGTTTCCTTTTTGCCTTTACTCTTCACCAAATCATCGATTCGATACCTTTCATTAAAGGATTAGGATTTTTTCTGATTCATCATTACGGATAATTCAGTGACATAAAGAGAATCGTTCGTCCTGAACATTTGAATTGCTTTATCGTTTTCACTAGTTGTATTGAGAAATATTATTCCACCTACTTTTTAGATCTCTAAAGATGAGAAGTCCAGAAAACTACTAGTTTCTTTGCCCAATTTCGTCCCTCCACATTCTTTTTGGCTGCTTTCGCTGTATGATTTTTTTTTTTTTTTTTCTTCTTCTTTAGTACGTTTTCACTGAATGATCTACGGCGTAGAAGCTAAAATATTAGAGCATAACATAATTAAAATTTAATAACTGACATATTACACGTGGCATGTGATTAAAATACTTCACATGATGACGTGGATTGCCACGTCAGATATAAGTAAAATTCAATATTTTTCACAAAATATTCATCGGTATTTCTCTTTGATAGATGAATATTCGTTGCTTAAATCAAACCGACTGGAAAATATTAATAAAGTTTTTACAGCCAGTAAATAATGTAATGGACTCGGTAAATAAAAAGATGCCATTATTATCAATCATTTCACAAAACCCTTCCCTTTTTTTTTCCAGTCACGTAGTTTGTAATGCTATGCTTACCCTTCTGTAAAGCATATAATTACAAAAAGATGTGGACCGAGTCCTCAATTTAGGATAGAATTTTCAAAAATGGGAAAAAAAAAAGAAGAAAAGAAGGTGGCTGATTTGGACGGCGATGATTGAGCCGTCCGAACAGAGAGTGAGAGAAACTAATGCGTTTGGTGGCAGTGATGTTGCTGGTGCTTATCGCAACCGCATATCAGTAGTGGGGGCCATCCACTCTATAAAAACAAATGTGCATTTTCAACCCTCCGATCGGATGATCTGATCTGATCTGATCTGCTATATTTAGATTGATTTCGATTTCTGTGGCAAATTCTGACGATACGGTTCCTTCGTTTGATTTTTGCTGGCAAATGTAAAGGGTCCTAAACAACGGTCCTGACTCTAGTTCTTTAATTGAAAAGATGTTTAGCACAACAATTCTGATGGGGCCCGCTAGCTAGTTGGAAATTGTTTTTGGTCTATAATTTAATTGTTGAAAACAAAAGCCAAAAAAAAAATTGATCTCTTTGCATGTATTTAGATCTAGACTTTTTTTTTTCTCATGATTTTATGCGAAGCATGTCTTGTTTCCTTGCTTTGATGTGACAGAATAATATTTTTACAATTTTTTATTTTATTTTTATGAAATGACATAATGAAATATATTGTATGAGAGGTAAGATGTTAGAGTAGTTTTTAATTTTGTAAACTAAAAATGCTGCTATTGTAATATCCTATTTAATTGTATTTGTTGCAAATATACCGAAGATTAAAGGTGATATAGTAATATTAAATTAAATTATTATTTTTCTCTTTTGAATCCAATAATATATAGGAGAGATTTAGATCTAGAACTTAGTTCAAATTGATAAATAAAATTGTTATATTGTCATATTTATACAGGGACTAAAATAAACTATTGTCCGTAGTACGTTGTGTCGCAAATTTGCATGTTAAGAAAATCTATCATTTAGCCAATAAATGAATTATTAAAAAAAAAATTAGAAACAGAAATCGTATACTGAGGACCTAGATTATGATTCAATATTTTGTCGCAAATTTATTTATTTGAGCGTGAGTTATTGGTAAACGTGTTGATGAATGCTACGTTGAGTGTTTGGTTTTGTTAGATATATCTTCCTCAATTCATATCTATTTTGGTGCAATTCTTTGCTTTCATTCTTGTGGAAAATTCGGAGTGTTGAAGTTCATCATGAATCTTGATGTCTTTAACGATCAGTCAATCGAATTGCTTGTTTCTGGACATACTGATTGATCTGTTTACTGCAATATTAGTTAGTTGAAATCAATCAGCACCTGATTAAGGGAGTGCATTTTTATGGAGAACAGGGCATAGAGCCTACTCAAAAGTGCAGAACAGAACTGGTTGACTAATTGGCTTTTTAACATGGTTGACTAATTGGCTTTTTTCCCCTGTTTAAATTGATGTTATAGATTAAGCAGAATAGCGCCTCTATGGAAGTTGCACCTCAGAGTTCGGAAGCCCCAGTAACCAAGGCGGCTGAGGATTCTGGAAATGATGCCAATGGTGATAAGGTCAGGCATTCCTTCTCGTGTTATTTTAATAGCTCGCTTTCAATTTGGGTTGAGATTGATGCTTATAGCAACAATGGATATAAATTTGTGTTCGCATTTATGTAACATGTTCACTTTCATATTGTCTTGAACAAACGTCAGCGACTGAAGTTCTGGTTATTCTTTACTGTCGAAATTCTGGAATGGTTGAAATGGAAACCATTTTAACGTCGTGGTATCAACAATTGGAGCTTTGATGATTGCATATCTGATAGAATGTAAACAATTAATTTTGTTTACAAATACCATAGAGAAATTGAAGTTAATTCTTAGAAGTTCTTGATAGTCATGCATGGTTTCCCAAATCTTATGACAGGTTATGAATGGAGATGCAATTCAAGTAGCAAAAGAAAGTAAGAACGAAGAGGAGGAAAATTCTCTGGGTGGGGAGTTTATAAAAGTAGAAAAGGAGCCTCTGGAGGGGGAGGATACTCCTCCAGCCAAAACAGCATTCGTAGAGGAGGATAAACCAACTATTTCTGAAAGAAGTGCAAGCAATCCGAGCAGAGAATTATTGGAGGCCCAAGAGAAGTCGAGAGATTTTGAGCTTGAAATTGAGAGATTAGCTGGAAATTTGAAGCATCTAGAGTCGGAGAATTCAAGGTTGCAGGATGAGGTATTACTCACAAGTCAGAAGCTCGAGAAAAGTGAAGAGAAGTATGAAGTGCTTGAACTCGATCTTAAGAAATCGAAGGAGCAGATCGTTGAATCTGAAGAGAAATATAGTTCGCAGCTCAACAGTTTGCAAGAGGCATTGCAAACTCAAGAAGCGAAGAACAAGGAGTTGGTTGCGGTGAAAGAAGCATTTGATAGTTTGAGCAATGATTTTGAGAATTCCCGGAAGCAGATTCAAGAGTTGGAACAAAAATTGAAGATATCTGGAGATGAAGCATTGAAATTTGAAGAGCTTCACAAACAAAGTGGCTTAAATGCTGAATCTGAGGCAAAAAGAGCATTAGAGTTTGAGAGGCTTCTTGAAGCAGAAAAACTGAGTGCCAAACAAAGAGAAGATCAAATCTCTTCCCTGCAAGAAAATATCAAGGAGTTAAATGACAATATTGCTGAAAGCCAAAAGGTAGAAGAAGCACTTCGAACTACAGCAACTGAGCTTTCTGTTGTCCAGGGAGATCTGGCGCTTTTTAAATCTCAAGTGCTAGACTTGGAGAAGAAACTTTCCACGAAGGAAGGTTTAATTGAAGAACTAACTAAGGAACTGGACATCCGAAAGACTTCAGAATCTAAGATCAAGGAAGATATTTCAGCCGTTGAAAACCAATTTGCTGCAACTAAAGAGGATCTTCGTGTAAAGATGTCTGAACTGGAAGAAATCAGGTTGAAGCTTCAGGAAGAAATGAACCAAAAAGAATCTGCTGAATCTGCTTTAAAAACTAAGGAAGCACAAGTCTCCGATATTCAAAAGGAACTTGCTGCAGCTATCAAAGATAAAGAAGAGCTTGAAGCGACTCTAGCAGATTTCTCTAGCAATGCCAAACAAATGAAAGATTTATGCAACGATCTTGAGGAAAAGCTGAAGCTTTCAGATGAGAATTTGGGAAAAGCTGATTCTCTTTTGTCTCAAGCTCTGTCCAACAACAAGGAGTTGGAACAGAAGTTGAAGGATTTGGAGGATCTTCATAATGAAACTGGAGTTGTCGCTCAAACTGCCACTCAGAAGAATCTTGAACTTGAAGAAATTGTCCGAGCTTCAACTGCATCAGCGGAAGATGCAAAATCACAATTAAGAGAACTTGAGACTCGATTTGCAGCAGCAGAACAAAAGAATGTGGAGCTTGAACAACAGCTAAATTTGTTAGGATTGAAAAACAATGATGCCGAGAGGGAAGTTACTGAATTATCTGAGAAAATAAAAGAACTCGATACTAAATTGATCGATGTTGAGGAGGAAAAGAAGCAGCTGAATGACAAAAAGCAGGAATATCAGGATAAGGTACTGCAACTAGAATCCGCAATACAGGAGTTAACGTCGCAGCATCAAGATCTTGAGAAGGAGCTGAAGGCCACAATTGGGAAATGTGCTGAACATGAGGAACGAGCTAACATGAATCATCAACGTAGCCTTGAACTTGAAGAACTGACCCAGAGATCTAATAACAAAATTGAAGTTGCTGATAAAAGGGTGAATGAGTTGGAGTTGTTGCTTGAAGCAGAAAAATACAGAATTCAAGAGCTTGAAGGGCAATTGAGTACTTTAGAAAAGAAATGTGGGGATGCTGAAGCAGAATCCAAGAAAAACTTTGACCATGTATCTGTCTTGGCGTCTGAAATAAAGTCATATGAAGAAAAAGTAGCAAGCCTTGAAACTGCATTGAATGTTGCCAATGTAAAGGAAAAGGAATTAACTGAAGAGAAGAAAAAATTGGAAGATGCATTGAATTTGTCCAACAGTCAGCTAGCTGAATCAGAAAATTTGGTGGAAGTCGTAAGGAACGATCTGATCATTACTCAAAAGAAACTTGAAACTATTGAGAGTGATCTCCAGGCAACTGGTATCAGAGAGGCTGAGGTGCTCAAAAAGCTGAAGTCTGCGGAAGAAAAACTAGAAGACCAAGTAAGAACAATAGAGCAAACTACTACGAGAAACTTAGAACTTCAGTCGTTACATGAGTCATTAGCTAAAGATTCTGAAACTAGAATGCTGGAAGCAGTAGCAAAGTTCACCAACAAAGAATCTGAGGCTAACTCTCTAGTGGAGAAAATTAAAGTTCTTGAAGAACAAATAAAAGCTTATGAGGATCAGATATCTGAAACCAATGGAAGATCTGCGGCTTTAAAGGAAGAATTGGATCAGACTTTGACAAAATTGACTTCTTTGGAGAGTACAAATGGTGAACTCAAAAAGCATAGTTCGGAAGTTGAAAATAAACTTTCTCAGATTTCTTCAGAGAATGAATTATTATCAGACACAAACATTCAACTCGAAACCAAGGTTAATGAACTGCAGGAGTTATTGAGCACTGCACTGTCTGAAAAGGAAACAGCTGATCAACAGCTTGCTTCTCATAAGAGCTCTATTTCAGAACTAACAGAAAAGCACTCGAGAGCCATCGAGTTCCAGTCTGTAACTGAAGCTCGTCAAGTGGAGACAGACCAGAAACTGCAGGAGGCCATTCAAAAATTCGAACAGAGAGATTCGGAGGCAAAGGACTTGAGTGCGAAACTAAAGACAGCAGAGGACCAAATAAAAGTGTTTGAAACAAGGGTTCTGGAAGCTTCAGAAAATGTTGAAGCTCATAAGAGTCAGCTCGAAGAGACACTTTTGAAAGTAAAGCAACTAGAAAGCACTGTAGAAGAATTGCAAACCAAGAAAGTTGATGCCGAAAAGGAGATTGCAGGGCTAAATGAGGCGAAGTTGAAGCTTACTCAAGAACTAGCTTTATTTGAATCTAATTTGAGTGATCTCCAGGCCAAGTTATCAGCTGCAAACGTAGAAAAGGATGAAACTGCTGAACGGCTTCAGACAGCAGAGGGCCAGATTACAATGGTTGAAGCAAAGGCTCTGGAAGCTTCTACAACTGCCGAAGCTTATAAGAGTCAGCTCGAAGAGGCTCTTTCGAAAGTAAAGCATCTAGAAACTAGCATGCTGGAAGGAGTAGCAAAGTTCACCAACAAAGAATCTGAGGCCAACTCTCTAATAGAGAAAATTAAAGTTCTTGAAGAACAAATAAAAGCTTATGAGGATCAGATATCTGAAACCAATGGAAGATCTGCAACTTTAAAGGAAGAATTGGACCAGACTTTGACAAAACTGACTTCTTTGGAGAGTACAAATGGTGAACTCAAGAAGTACAGTTCGGAAATTGAAAATAAAGTTTCTCAGATTTCATCAGAGAAAGAATTGTTAGTGGACACAAACATTCAACTCAAAACCAAAGTTGATGAACTTCAGGAGTTATGGAACACTGCTCTTTCTGAAAAGGAAACTGCTGATCAGCAGCTTGCTTCTCATAAGAGCTCTATTTCTGAATTAACAGAAAAGCACTCGAGAGCCATTGAGTTCCAGTCTGTAACTGAAGCTCGTCAAGTGGAGACAGATCAGAAATTGCAGGAGACCATTCAAAAATTAGAACAGAGAGATTCGGAGGCTAAGGACTTGAGAGAGAAACTAAAGGCAGCAGAGGACCAGACAAAATTGTTTGAAACGAAGGTTCTGGAATCTTCAGCAGATGTTGAAGCTCATAAGAGTCAGCTCGAAGAGACTCTTTTGAAAGTAAAGCAACTAGAAAGCACTGTAGAAGAATTGCAAACCAAGAAAGTTGATGCTGAACAGGAGATTGCAGGGCTAAATGAGGCGAAGTTGAAGCTTACTCAAGAACTAGCCTTATTTGAATCTAATTTGAGTGAACTCCAGGACAAGTTATCAGCTGCAAACGTTGAAAAGGATGAAACTGCTGAACGGCTTCAGACAGCAGAGGGTCAGATTAAATTGGTTGAAGCAAAGGCTCTGGAAGCTTCTACAAATGCTGAAGCTTATAAGAGTCAGCTCGAAGAGACTCTTTCGAAAGTAAAGCATCTAGAAACTAGCATGCTGGAAGCAGTAGCTAAGTTCGCCAACAAAGAATCTGAGGCTAACTCTCTAATGGAGAAAATTAAAGTTCTTGAAGAACAAATCAAAGTTTGTGAGGATCAGATATCTGAAACCAATGGAAGATCTGCAGCTTTAAAGGAAGAATTGGATCAGACTTTGACAACATTGGCTTCTTTGGAGAGTACGAACGGTGAACTCAAAAAGTATAGTTCGGAAATTGAAAACAAAGTTTCTCAGATTTCTTCAGAGAATGAATTATTAGTAGACACAAACATTCAACTCAAAGCTAAGGTTAATGAACTTCAGGGGTTATTGAGCACTGCTCTTTCTGAAAAGGAAACTGTTGATCAACAGGTTGCTTCTCATAAGAGCTCTATTTCTGAACTAACAGAAAAGCACTCTAGAGCCATCGAGTTCCAATCTGTAGCTGAATCTCGTCAAGTGGAGACAGACCAGAAATTGCAGGAGGCCATTCAAAAGTTAGAACAGAGAGATTCGGAGGCAAAGGACTTGAGTGCGAAACTAAAGACTGCAGAGGACCATATAAAAGTGTTTGAAACCAAGGTTCTGGAAGCTTCAGAAAATGTTGAAGCTCACAAGAGTCAGCTCGAAGAGACTCTTTTGAAAGTAAAGCAACTAGAAAGCACGGTAGAAGAGTTGCAAACAAAGAAAGTTGATGCTGAACAGAAGAATGCAGGGCTAAATGAGGCAAAGTTGAAACTTACTCAAGAACTAGCCCTAATTGAATCCAATTTGAATGACCTCCAGGCCAAGTTATCAGCCGTCAATATTGAAAAGGAAGAAACTGCTGAACGGCTTCAGACAGCAGAGGATCAGATTAAGTTGGTTGAAGCAAAGGCTCAGGAAGCTTCTACAAATGCTGAAGCTCATAAGAGTAAGCTCGAAGAGACTCTTTTGAAAGTAAAGCATCTAGAAAGCATAGTAGAGGAGCTGGAAACCAAGGCAATTAATGCTGAAAAGGAGTGTGCAGGATTAAGTGAGGCAAATTTGAGACTTACTCAGGAATTAGCCTCATATGAATCTAACTTCAGTGATCTCCAGACCAAGCTATCTGCTGCAAACGTTGAAAGGGATGAAACTGCTGAACGGCTCCGGGCAGCTGAGGGCCAGATTAAATTGTTTGAAGCGAAAGCTCAGGAAGCCTCCACAGATGCTGAAGCTCTTAAAAGTCAGCTCGAAGAGACTCTTTTGAAAGTAAAGCATCTAGAAAGCATTGTAGAGGAGCTGCAAACCAAGGCAATTCATGCTGAAAAGGAGAATAAAGGGTTGAATGAAGCAAATTTGAGACTGTCTCAGGACTTAACCTCGTATGAATCTAATTTGAGCGATCACCAGACCAAATTATCTGCTGCAAATGCTGAAAGGGATGAGACTAATGAACGACTTCAGATTGCAGAGAAGACTGTAAATGAGTTGAAATCACAGCTAGCTTTCGAAGAACAGAGACTACAGTCTCAGGTTTGCAGAAAAGTTTAATTTTCAACTAATTGGTGCTATTAAAATGCTGTTATCGTTCAATGCAATGAATTATTTCTCATGATCACAGATCGCTTCAATGATGGAAGACAACAACGTCCTCAATGAGACATACCAGAAGACCAAAAACGAGTTACAATCGGAGATAGCACAGCTGGAAGGAAAATTGAAAGAACAGAGCAAAGTTGAAGAATCATTAAAATCTGAACTTGAACGTCTCAAGGCAGAGATTACAGAGAATAATGATTTTAAAATACGCCATAAAGAAGAGCTAAGTAAATCTGAAGCTCTCCGGAAAGAAGAGGTACATCGAAGTGTGATTATGGAAGAAATAAGACTGATTGCATGCTTCATTAATTATCCAATTGGTTATTTTTCTTCTGTGATTTTAATGATTTTTTTTGTGTTGAATGTGAACGATGTTATCAGCTTGAAAGCGTCCGAACAACAGCTGCTGGAAAAGAGACAGAATTGAAATCCAAATTGGAAGATTATGGACTAAAAATCAAAGATAGAGACCAATTAAATGAACAAGTACAACAACTTCAGAAAGAATTGCAGGTGGCAAAGTCAGAGATTGCTGAACAGGTTAGGCACCATGCATACCTGAAAAAAAAAAAAAAAGATCTCTATATTTCTGAGGAAAAAACATGCTGTTACAATCAAGTTTTACTGCTTGGATTGTATCAACAATGAACTTAGTTTAATTTCTTAGGACGCTCTCTTCAACAGAAAGAGAAAGGCGCTCAAAAAGAGTTCGAACGAGAAGGTTCACTTCAGCGGTCTCTTCAAGGTCTGGAAGCGAAAGGCAAAGAAATTCTTGCTCTAGAAACACAAGTCAAGGACCTCCACCACAAATTGCTCCTGGCTGAGGCTAAGTCTATACAAAAGGTTTGTTTCTACTCATTTACACTCTTAAAGAATTCTATTCAGTTTCCTAATCAACTAAGGTTATACAGTATCATTCATAAAACTAATTTTTAAACATCAATTATTATGTTGTTGATTTATATAAATGTCCTAACGAGATCATGTATGTCTTTCAATTATTAAAAAAATCTACGAATATATTTTCTGAAACAATTCTAAGCCTTGAAAGTTGAAATGAAACTCTTCGAAGTTTTAAAGAGATTTAGAACTTTAGGAGTATTATATGGAATTTAAATTACTTTTAGCTGAACCTACGGTAAGAAGCAATGAACTCTGGCTCCAATTTTTTTACCATATTTCGTAGTAAAAGTAGTAGGCATACATTTGTTGAGCCTAAAAGCAAAATCATGAATGCTTATGCTCAAAATAGATAATATAGTACCATGGTAGTGGTTCGTAATTCTTAACCGCATTTATGTTTATGTTTAGTTGAACTATTATGTGATGCAGGGTGAGGCTGATACGGAGGGAGTAGAAGTAAAATCCCGAGATATTGGATTAAACTTTTCAACTCCAACAAAAAGGAAGCACAAGAAGAACAAAGAAGCAACAGCTGCAGCAGCATCCACGCCACCTTCATCTTCTACTTCCCAAACACAGATTCAAACTACTGAG
This sequence comes from Cucurbita pepo subsp. pepo, assembly GCF_002806865.2. Taxonomy (NCBI): domain Eukaryota; kingdom Viridiplantae; phylum Streptophyta; class Magnoliopsida; order Cucurbitales; family Cucurbitaceae; genus Cucurbita; species Cucurbita pepo. The sequence continues at coordinate 3,210,960 of NC_036638.1, forward strand.
GTTTCTTCAATATCCTCTTTGAAGCATATTTTCGTAGTAGCAATTATATCTATTATACTTGGAATATATCTGGGGAAAAGGTATTAAATTTTCTTTTTTTCTTCCCTTAATTAGAAAAGACGTCCTTATTTGGAAGCCCCATCTTTGTAATATCTTTCGAGTTTATGTTTTTAAATTTGGTTAGGGAATTGGTTTTTTTTTTTTTTTTTTTTTTTTTTTTTTTTTTTTTTTNTGTAAAAGTAAATTCTATTGATGATCATATGTCTAGTCTACTTCCTGTGTAGAAGTCATTAAAATTTACTAGTTGGTTAACTGCATAAGTTAGCTTCACTTCTAATTTAACCTGAGCACAAGATTAAAAGTAATTTTAAGGGGGAAAAAAATGTTTAATTGATATAATTTTAAGTTTTATATGTAAAAGTATATATTTTTTTTAATTGTTATTGAAATGTAGTATATATCATACTCCTTATAGACATAATTGATATCAATAATGTCCATGTGGACGTCTTTTTCAACTTTTTCCATCGTTTTCCAACAAAAACAAAGGAAAACAATGTGATAACAAAAAGATGATACGTTAAATTCTATCCAATCAAAATTATAGCATTTCCACTACTTCTATATAATTAGGTAAAGATTTTTTAACCAAAATAAAAAAATAAAAAAATAAAATATATATATATAACTTCAACTCTACTTATTATTATGATTTAGTCACAAAATTTTTTTTTAATCTTAATTTTATATTTTTAATATTACCTTTTTCGAATGTAGTTTCATTACCTTAATTTTATATTTTTAATATTACCTTTTTCGAATGTAGTTTCATTAATTTAGTATTTCATTATTCAAACGTGATAACTAAATATTTGATCAAAAGTTAAAGTCGTATACACTTTCCCTTTACTTTTTGGTTCACGTGTGATTTTTCTCAATTTCTCAATTGTCTTAAATGACCATTTTTGTTTTTGTTAGGAATTTGGTCAAAAGGAATTGTAGCATTTGTCAAAAGCCAATGATTTTTGGTATAATGTTTTCTCTTACTTTCTTCATTTTATTTACCCTAATAAAATGTTTGATTCCACTTTGACACATAAACTTTACTTTTTTATTAATCAAATGAAAATCTTAACAGTTCCATGGTTTAGTTCCACCAAAATTTCAATAATAAAAAAAAAAAATTAATGATTCCATGAATAATTATTTAACCAAAAAAAAAAAAAAAAAAAAACTTGGAATAATTGTCTCTTTCCCTTTCTCCTCTTTCTTACTCTCTCACCTCACCTCCCTTATCCCTTTGGTGTGTAATGTCTACATTGATATCGATAATCGTACCGATAGTGGAAGACGTCTAAAAAAGTATTTAGTTTCTATTTCAACCAATTCTTCATCATCTTTCTTTAGTTGACAATGACATGTTTCCACGATACCTGTTTTCATTTATGAAGTGTGTCTAAATGATTCTGTAAATACTATTGTGGGGCAACCTCAAGTGGTTTGGTCCGTTTTGGACGTACAAATAATAAATGATAATGTCACTAGGTGTGAGGTTTTCGAGAAATTCCCTACGAAATGTGCGGAGGTATAAGTAATGAGTGACAACAAGAAGAGAACGAGGAGACAAATGGGTAAGAGAAAGAGGAGAGAAAAAAATGGATCAAATAAATAAGGTCGTAGCAATGTAACCTCACAAATTAGAAGTTATTGGATAACTATTGGAGACCCGACATGTCATTTCTAAAACATCAAGGATCGAATAGAAACTAAGTTTAAATTTTCGGAATCAGACTATAAATTACTCAGATAAAAAAAAGTACCATTTATTTTATACACTTGTTTCTAACGTCGAACGTTAATTAAATAATTAAACTCATCAAAATTAACTTTAAAAGTCCAATATCCAAAAACATCTATATATTTTCTTAACATATTTCTTGCCAATCAAATCATTTACTTAATTTTCTAAAACAAAATGATCGTGTAAATTAGCTAAAGAAAGACAAAATTTGAGAAACAAACACGAATACATATTTTAAGAAAAAGGAATCCAATTCAACACCTTATCCCATTCATTAGATGACATCCTTTAGGACAAGAAAAAACACAAATTTAAAAAAAAAAAAAATGTACCAAGTTGAGGTATTGTTTTCCAACACAAAAATAATTAGGGTATGGACATATTCATTTGATGGTGACCCAAGAATTTCTTCTTATTATAAATGATGCAATAATTAATTAATAAATAAAAATAAATAAATAAAATGTTTTTCAACAAAGTGTTCATTGTTTTGTGTTTGATTGAAAACAACAAGTTTTTGCATTGTGTGCCAACATTCTTCCACTACTTCATCATCAACTTTTGCCCCCCTCTCTATAGATTCTCATTTTTTTTAAAAAAAATTCTAAAACTATTTTATAAATTATTTATCAACGAGCCCTAAGGAGGGAAACCCATTTGGTCTCTTATAGTCGAGTTGTATTAGATGGACCAGATCACCTGTTATCATAGACGGACAATGATCTATTAAGATGGTGTTGATTGGACGAAAGACTCAGTCTATTAAGTGGGTCTTTAACTGCCCGTGACACATCTTTACGTGAAATCACGTAAATAATGGTTCGTTTGTATTATTCACTGACTTAAGCATGAGAGTGCGTTTGGACGAAGATATGCATAAAACACGACCAAACAACATCAATCAATTGGGAGACAAATGTTAAGCATTTTGACAATAACAAAATGATTCCTCCTTTGACTTAGCTTCCATTATTATGAAGTGAGAGAAGGCATCAAAATGATGATACACTGTCCTATGCCACACACTAACACATCATAAATTATTAAAGAAACCTCCCTTTTTTAGTCTTACACTATTCCATCAAAATCTCTATTCAATCATTATTAACCATATATTATTAACGGACGGTGTCATCTATTAATTTCTCCGAACGATTTATAGGGTTGGTAAAAAACGGAAATTTCATTTGTTTTTCTTTCTTTTTTGGTTGCATATTAAACGAGTCAAAGCATAGAAAGATATAGGATACATATATGATTTTTTTATTAAAGAACAAAATATCAAAACGATGATGAACTATTGTAATAGTAGAGACGGAAATCTATTTGATGTTATTTGAAACTGAAATGATTATAAATAGAAAACTCTCGACACCCACTATATACATAGGGTGATTTTAAGAAATCGCATTGTATTTTCGAATATGGAGCCAACAATTATTAAGAGACAAGGACGTTAGGGTTTGTTGTAGTGGTTTGCATAGTAGGGAAGGGAAGAAGATGGGAAAGTAGAGGATAAAAAATGGAAGTTGTTGGTTATAGAAAGAAGGTGAGAGAGTGTTTTTTTGTTGTGTTGTTGGAATGATTTTGAATTCAGTCACCAATGGGTCTCTCAGCTTTTGGGGAACACATTCAAATGGGAAACTTGTGATCAAACTCACAAAAATTTGTACCATTTTCATTTCTAAATCAAACACTTATCATTTCCATACTTACTTTTCAAATTGCTCATTCACTGCTTCCAAATGTGTGCTCGAAGGATCTATCATTACACCCCATCTTTACCGTTTTCACTCGAGTCAAGTGTTGAATTCAATTCAAATATATTAGAACGGTTGATGAAAAATTTATGTCACAGTGACTTGAATTGAGACGTTTGTAGGTACTAAATTTGAAATAACATAGTTGTGTTGTGTTGTTTTTTTTATGGGACGTTCTAGTTTTAAAACATGGGTAAAAAATCGAGAATAGAATAATTGTATTTTAAAAAATAGAGTGAAAAGATATTTCATTATAATAATTTAAGTTCATGTTTATTTTTGGAAGAGGTTAAGCAGTTACTTTCTATGATGCTTTGATCAAATCCATATCACATCAGTTTTGTCCATTAAAAAATTGTCTTCTTTTTTTCTTTTTGATGGTGGTTTGCATGCTCAGCCATTGGTTCCCTGTCAAAGCAGGCTATTATCCATTTTAATCAAAATCATGATATATATATATATATAGTGATAAATAAAAGCATAGGTTATATGGTTGAAATCTTGTCACTTCTCTGAAACATTAAAACTAAGCTTGTTTTACTGCTTGACATTATATAATCATAGGAGCATAAAGTATGCATAAATTAACAAAGGAAAAATGTTAAAAAGTACCCTCAAAAGAAAGAAAAAGAGACAGAGAAGAATCCAATCATAGTGTGTCGTGTAAACGTTTTTTTCAAAAGTGTAGCCTAGAAAGTTATTTCTAGAGATTTAAAGATCCGTGTACTTGAATGGAATACTCAACTGACTTGAATGGAATACTCAACTTGATCGATAAAAAGAACATTATTCCAAGAACGAACATCATAACTCAACTAGTTAATTGCATAAGACTGAGAAATCAGTAGTTCCAATCTTGGATCCAGAAACAAAAATAATGATCTTATTCATCATGGTTTTATTCTGAAATAAACAATGATATTTTACACAGAACTAAAACCAGAGAAGCAGCAGAGATAAAGAAGTCTTACACGGCAGGTTGTTTGCTACTAATCCAACAATCTCCAAGTTCCAGAACTCAGTAAGACAAGCTTTGTTGTCCCAATTCTTTGCTGCTTTAATGGCCTCCTCTGTTCATCCACAGCCAGGAATAATGGCGCCATTATTGTTCTTGGCAGAGGAAGGGAGGGAGGGAGGGAGGGAGGGCTGCCCCTGCCCCGCCCCCCTTCAACCAAAATTATGAACTGCTCTAAGAAAAGCACTTAAAAACAATGGGGTTTTCAATCACAGGGCTGCCAGGCAGAGGCTGTGAGCAGGGAAAGGTCCTTCCATCCGAGTTTCAGGCACCCATTTTCTTCAACCAGAGTGTACCCTTTCCAGGGGAACATGCCCAGAAGCAGACTGGCCTGAGCAGCTGGGTTTCCCCCAAGAGACACGGCTCCGAACCCGACCCGTTTCAGTTCATCCCCCCATCTCTCCACCTTCACTTCTCCAGTTCTTTTGGGTCCACCGACGGCGATAATGTTCCTAATCTCACATCCCAACAATTGCTGCTCCACCACATGCCTTTCCACGCTATCCATCGCCAAACTATCACCCAGCGCGTCGAATAACGCGCTGTAATAATGCAGAGCTTCTACGAATCTTCCTAGAAAACTGCCCCCATGGCTCAGATCCTGTTCCACAATGGTGATCAGTTTAGGTTTTAGGGTTGAAAGAAGTCTCAGCGTACCTATATCGCTGCCGGTTATGTCGTACAAGCAATGGTGCATCCAGTGCACTACCACCGCCTCGCCTGCCCTCAATTCCAGTTGCTTTGGGTCCGTTAGGTTTCCGATTTTGCCTTCCACTGGATGGAACTCGAACGGGAGGCCGAGGGAGGTTGCGAAATCGGCGAGTCTCTGCCCGGTGGATTGGAGCAATTCCGAAGAGGATCCGAAGCCGGAGATTCGTAGGGATTGGATTTTCTTCGAGCGGGAGGCGAGGATGTGGAACAATCCAGGCCATTGAAGACCTTGCATTACGTCGAGATCGATAACGTGGACTCGATCTTCGCCGTCCAAGGCTTGGAAAATGGCTTGATTAGCAGTGAAGTGAGAGAACTTGATTAAGGGACTAATCGAATTGTAGGATTGCAGAGCATTAAACATCCTCTGCGACTGAGTTTGATTCAGCGTTCTAATCGACAAGGGCGAGTAGGTTCCCAAGCAGGAGCTAATCACTCTAGCCTGAAGCGCGTGGGCGAAGTACGCGCCGACGCGCTCAGGTGAGGTACCAAACGGCGAGGAGAGCTCCGAGATCTCCGGCAAGAGATCGTTCGCCTCTTGTAGATTATCCATAGCGACGCACTCAGCGCATTGAAGAAGAAGACCTAGCAGTCTCAAACCAGTGGAGTCGCTGCCATCGACAAGCGGAAGCTCTTCTTCCTCCTCGACGTCCTTCTCCCCGGAGGCGCCGGCGTGGAAGTTGGAGGGACCGGAATTGAGACGCTTGGAGGAAGGGTCGTCGGCGGAGGAGTCGGCGTCGGCGGGGCGCTTGGACGACATGGAATTGGAAGCGGAATTGATGGGGGAATGAGGGATTAAACTTCGAAGCATGATTCGGAGGAGAGAATCAAAAGGAGAGAAGCTTTTGGGGGAAAGGGACAAAGAAGGATTGAACGAGAGTTGCACACAAAATGTGTCAGAATTGTGATGGACGAATGAAGAAGGAAGAAGATAATTAAATAATTTAATTTTTTATTTTTATTTTTTTTTTCTTATCCGGAAATGCCGTTAGCTACTCCGTCTGCAGCTGTCGTTAACTGCGTTTTTTATGTTCACCCTTTACGTATTAATTTTTAAGTTTTGCAGCCCGGCCACGTCATTGTGCCACGTGTTACGTTTTTTTTTTTTAACGCCGTTTCTCCAGGCTTTTTTTTTTCTTTGTTTTAATTATTAATTTATGAGATTAGTCAAATTTATGTTTCGAATTAATCATACACCTAATTTCACGTAATTATATATTTTGAGCAATTATTTTCTTTGTGAATTCTATTTACCTTCCTCATTATTGTTGATTTTCTCATCATTTTTTGTTTTACGACAGCAGTGGCACTCTGTTTNGTTCAAATGTGATTTTTTAAAGTGAATTATTAAAAATGATTGAAGTAAATAAATGTATAATAATAATAATTTAAAAAAGAAAAAATGATGTGCGGGTCGGATCTTGGGTTGAGATAAGTGTAGCGGGCTTGGAAGTGGGTATTCCACTTCCTATCCTTATCCTCGAATGAACCATATACGTATGAATTTATCCTTAATGTGCGTAATCTATATAGTCTCATATGAACCTTATTAATTTCAATTTTATTTTCATTTTTTTCAATAAAAAATATTTTTAAAATTCTAAATAGTTTTCTCTCCACTTGGCCTAACTCCGGGTAAGAAGAGAAAATCTCAAATAACCCTTGAGGATTTGCCCGTTCTTTATACATAAAGCTTTGTGATGGTTTCGCGCAGCGTCAGTAGGTTGATGGATCATTATCCTAATGATTTAATAAATGGTTTTACGAGGCCCAGCATCCTTGTTAGCACTCGTTTGTTTCTCTAATCGATGTGGGACCACCACCAAATCCACCCCCCCTTTGGGACCAGCGTCCTTACTAGCACACTGCCTCGTGTCTACTTCCTTCAGTAGAAGGCTAGCATGTCGTCCAGTGTCTAGCTCTAATACCATTTGTAACAGCCTAGTAATACCACTAACAGATATTGTCCTTTTTGGGCTTTCCCCTCAAGGCTTCTAGGGGAGGTTGTCACGCCCTTCTAAAGGGTGTTTTGTTCAACTCTCTACCCAATCTATATTGAACGGGAGAGTACATCATATCTTATATTTAATGGCTATTTGAAATGTTAAGGACTCATAGTATAATGATTTATTAGCTGGATGTTCTAAAATATGGGGGGGAAAAAGGAGCTGAATGCATAACCACGAAATGGGAAAGAAAACTACTGAATATCAAGGTAAATAAGCAATCAGTCTCGGACAAACAAAGTACAAGTAGCAGCAGATGAGCGCAAGCATAACAGTGAGAACCTTAACGAGCACAGACAGCCATACGGAATGGATAAAGTCACCCAACACATGATTTCCTACCACAACATTTGATATCATATACTTAGCATCAAACAAAATATAGTCCATTTAGCAAGCAATATATAAGGGAAAGAGAATCAGATATTCAGTCATATTTATAATGGAAGATCAAGAAATGATCGGTGGAACCACGTCGAGTGATGTTAATTTTCGAAACGTTGACTGTCCTAAAGTAAGAATCAAAACATCAGTAGAATAACATTTTCAACATTCTACATGTTCATATCAAGAGTGATTATGAAGGAACAACACAATGAATAAACAAGGCTTCCCTGAAGAGGATGGCAGGATTTATGAAATGGGAATGCTACAAATATTTGTACATCCTAACATACTTGCAATTCATAGCTCAAAAGAATTTAAAAGAATGAACAGTTTCGTTTTGAACAATAACATGTGATAATGAACACAGTTCTATCAAACCAAATAAGGTAAATTCAAATTTCAGCTCCCAATTCAAAGTTCAATCAAGCAGAGGAGAAGATCCAACTATCAGAAATAATCTGTTCAACTAAAATTAAACATGTTGGCTTGAAACTATGCAAAAGAAACACAGCCCATCTCATCTCAAAAACAAATATCCCTTCCCGGACGGCCAGAATATGAAAAACGCAATCAAACGAAGTTGATTCGACCAGTTTGACCAAGAAACATCAGTTGATTCAATTAGGTTTAGCCAAGGGGTCAGGCAGGTTACCAAAAGGTTCGTTTAAGCATTGGTTTATAGTTTTCCTTGAACCAATGGTCCATTGATTATAGCAGAACTAGCACATGCTTAAAAGTTAGCCTTTTCAAACTTTGACCAAAACAGCCCGCCATTGAACATAAATTCAACAGATGGGAATGTAATTTAAGAAACTCATTGAAGATCTTATCAAGCAAAGCTAAGAACATGCTATCTGATAATAAACATCTCAGCAATTCTTTACAGAAATGTTCATTTCAGTGAGAATCAGGACACCATTTCTCGATAAAATTAAAGCAATGAAACAGACAGATTCAAAGGAAACAAAAACACTCAGCATACGAATAACAATGCTATCACATAAGTCGAAATATTTGTGAAGATAAATAAGTGAAATCTCAAATGTAATATCAAAATCACAGAAATTTCTCATCCAAAAGATTAGGATACGTCCATCGAAAAATTAAACACCAAAACAAACTACCTTTCAAAATTAAACGTATAATAACTCGATAACAAAACGGAAAATAACAATAAAGCTGCTCAGTAGCCTAATACCAGAGTAATCCATAACATATCCATAACTGAACGAGCCTCTTCAGAACCTGAGCTTGGTGAAAAACCACCTGTTCTTCCCGGTCTTGAACCTCTCCTCGAATCTCTTCTTGGTCTCCTTAGCGGCCGTAACCTTCTTGTCCTTCGACTGCAAGCTATCGATGGTAACCACGTCCTTAAGATCCACATCGAGAGTGTACCTGGTGGGCATTAGGTGTCTGTAATTAACAAGCTTGATGAAGGCCTTGACTCTGGACTTCTTAGCAGTCTTCTTAGAAGAGTCCTTGCGAATTACCTTCGCCGGATACTTCTTGATTCCGGCGACCAAACAGTGGCCATAAGCACGATCCCGAGTCCCATCGTCGAAGGCACGAATGATGACCGCTTTCCGGCCAGCGTAACGGCCTTGAAGGACGATGACGGCCTTGTTCTGCTTGAGGAATTTCACCATGGTCGGATTTCTCCTCTGTGTCTTTTCCCCTTCGCGTCGGCTCCAACAGACGAAGCGCGGATTTAGGTTTCCCCTAAAATAGGGTAATGGGGCTTTCCTTGTGAAAATGGGCTTTCATGTGGCATTGGGCCGTGTTGAAATGGGCTTTCAGACTCAAATGGGCTTTTTGTTTAACTCAAATTTTAAAAATAAAAATAAAACTTTTTTATCACGTAAATTAATAAAGGCAAAATATATAATTATTCATAATTTATGTGTCTAATATTTTGAAATAATGATGGTTTATACTAAAATAAACATAGCTTAGCGATAATTGACGTGCATGTTACGTTTATGGTGGGAAGTTTAGCTTTTCATACCTCGTGTTAATACTAAAAAAATAAAATAAAAAATTAATTTTCAGATGGGCTAAACACAAACCGTATAATAAAATATATATCATTAATTTGAGTTTACTCGTGTGCATTAACATTTATGTCAATAAGTCTAAACTTAAAAAACATCCAAAACCTTCTTTTTAATATGTCCAATCATGATATGGTGTGATGAGTAAGAACTAAAGAGGTACATTAACAAGCCTGCATGCATGTGAAGAATTAATATGCATTCAACACCGACTATAAATGAAAGTAGAGTCGAACAACCGACTATAAATGAAAGTAGAGTCGAACAACCGACTATAAATGAAAGTAGAGTCGAACAACCGACTATAAATGAAAGTAGAGTCGAACAACCGACTATAAATGAAAGTAGAGTCGAACAACCGACTATAAATGAAAGTAGAGTCGAACAACCGACTATAAATGAAAGTAGAGTCGAACAACCGACTATAAATGAAAGTAGAGTCGAACAACCGACTATAAATGAAAGTAGAGTCGAACAACCGACTATAAATGAAAGTAGAGTCGAACAACCGACTATAAATGAAAGTAGAGTCGAACAACCGACTATAAATGAAAGTAGAGTCGAACAACCGACTATAAATGAAAGTAGAGTCGAACAACCGATCATGCATTAACATTTATGTCCCCAATAGGTGCTTGCGCAAGTTACAAAATTGTATACTAATCCATACCCTTGACAAATCAAAATTGGAAATATAACTTCTTGAACAAGGAAGAACAGCTTCAATCACCCAAAAACATCAGTTCAACAAAAGAGATTGTCTCGAAAGTAAGCACTAGTTTTGGTCGAAGGTAACCCTAACAATGGTTTCATTACTGAATTCAACTGAATAGCGCACAAGAACATATAAATTCAAGCGGTGGAAATATAATGTGTGCAGTCCGCGACAGATCATCTCAATCAACCTAAGAACAGGTCTTACTCGTATAAAACATCTCACCAACTCTTCCTTCAGTTCATCAATTGTTTAGCTCCTGATGGTTAAGGTTAGAGCTATCCAACAGTTGCAGAAATGCTCGTTTTCAGTGAGAATCAGTAGTCCAGTGTTCTAAATAAATATATGAATAACAATACTCTCATGGAAACAGAAGTGAAGTCTCGAATGTAGCATTATAAACCCAGAAATTTCTCATCCGAAGGATTAGAGTACGTCAAGACAGAAATTAAACACCAAAACAAACTACCGATTACTCGAAAACAAAAGATGAAATTAGAAACAAAAATTGACCTCCTGAGTAACCTAATACGAGAATAATCCAGAACGAGCCTCTTCAGAACCTGAGCTTGGTGAAAAACCACCTGTTCTTGCCGGTTTTGAACCTCTCCTCGAATCTCTTCTTGGTCTCTTTAGCGGCTGTGACCTTCTTGTCCTTCGACTGCAAGGAATCGACGGTGACGACATCCTTTAGATCTACATCGAGAGTGTACCTGGTCGGCATTAGATGTCTGTAATTAACGAGCTTAATGAAGGCCTTGACTCTGGACTTCTTAGCAGTCTTCTTAGAAGAATCCTTCCTAATGACCTTCGACGGATACTTCTTGAGTCCGGCGACCAAGCAGTGACCATAAGCACGATCCCGAGTTCCGTCGTCAAAGGCGCGAATGATGACCGCCTTCCGACCGGCGTAACGTCCTTGAAGGACGATGACGGCCTTGTTCTGCTTGAGGAATTTCACCATTTTTGGCTTCTACCCTGCTTCCCCCTTGTGCCTCTCTCGCCGGCTGAAGGAACGCGAAATGATTTATTTAGCCAATGGGAATTAGGGTTTCAACCTTCGGGTTTTAGGGGTTTTAGGGCTTTAAGAGTCTAATTGGGCCTTCCTCCCATGACTCAACTCTATCCTCCACAAATATTCAAATATTTATATTTTAATTTTGTACTGTTCCTTTAAAATATTTATATTTTAATTATTTAAGAGAGTCCATTATTAAAAATATTTTTTTGTTCATTAAATTATTTAAGTAAATTTAATCAAATTTAATTATCAACCATCAATTCATCCGTTCAAATATAGATACGGCTCAAATTTAAATAAATTGACGTGAAACATAACAATCATAAGTTGATATCGTAAATGGAGGTTGAAAAACATGAAAAAAAAAGTCCAATACGCTCCCAGTTTTCCATCAAAACTCAATACGTGCACGTAGCCACGTACAAACTGAGAGCGTTATGGCCATTTTTCTTATTCTCGCTTCTCAAAATCTTATTTACAATATCAACTTATAATTATCGGGCTTCACCTAAGTTTCTTCAAACGTGAGTGGTTTTTGCCTTTCAAATGTTCAATTGTAGTCCATGTCCAATCTCCGAGCGTTCGAGCTTAAGGTTTTCACAGTGAATTAGATGCTGGTCGTCATTATTCAATTATTTAAATATTTTATAAAGTTGTATGATGAATTATTTAAAATTGATAAAGTAGTAGCACTAAAATAAATATAAATAGAAAAATACATTTTAAAATAATAGTGCCAATAAGCAAATTAGAAATCTATAATATAAATAAAAATAGTTAATAATTAGCAAATTTTAATTTTATATTAAATATATAATTGGAAGGTAGAGGACTTATTGCATTTATAATTTATAGTGACAATTATATATATATATTTTTTAATTTGAATTAAACAAAAATGTATAAATTTGGGGGTGGGGCTATTTATAGATATAATTATTAATTTTATATTTTTGTATAAAAACATTCTTAAAATTTTCAAAATTTTAATTATATACCTAAATTAAAAAAAATATTATTACCATTAATTTTGGATTAAAACCGTATTACTTTATTTAAAAAATGCACTTGAAATTTTAAGTAAAAATACATTTAGACTTAATTTTTATTTATTTATTAATATGCTTTAAATTAAGTTCAGAAATAAAAGGAAGGAAATCCCTCTCATGCGTGCTCCACGCCCTTTCTTCTTCACCGTATTCTTCACGCCGTCTCCTCCTCGTGCCGCCGCAGCCTCCTCCGCGTGCCGCCGCAGCCTCCTCCTCGTGCCGCCGCAGCCTCCTCCCTTCCAGCGGTCTTACACTTATTTCTACTTTTGTTTGTATTAATAAAAATGTCAATCGCTGAAGGGATAATCGAGAGCTGCTGACATGGAAAAGATATAAACCGATAATTTTTATTCGAAAATTACTAAACAAATCACAAAAAGTTGCAATTATTTGAAATTCATCAGAACCCTACACTTCCGGCGTTTTATATACGAGCCAAACGCATTAACAATCGCGAAGAATTAAGGTGCGGAAAACGGATACTCAGCCGCTCTGCTTCCAACCTCCGCCTCCCGTCCGTCTCCGGTTCAAGGTTCCGTTTTACCTTCATCGATTGTATCATCATCTCACTTTACTTAGCTTTTCCTCTGCCATTTCTGTGTTTTCTGACTTCGGCTCTTTTTGATTCTCTATTGGAGTATTGGAGTTTTGGCGATAAACGATTGATAGTTTTTGTTTTTACCTGACAAGAATTTCACAGCGTGTTCGAAGTGTTTTGTGGGTTGGATGTGCTCAAATATGATGCTATGCTATGTTGCATGCTATTTTTTGAACTTTTGATGTTTATTGAAGCTATTGTCTTCCTGTAATCTGTAATCGGGGTTATGTGATGCCGTTTGGTTGTTATTGAAGTTCGTTTTCTTATATGAAATTTGTAGGATTTTTTGTGAAGATTTAAGTAGACAGAATGCAGGCTGCGAGTGGTGCTGCAGTGATGGGCTCTCTGCAAGTTGTTGTTTGTGCGAAGGGATCGTCTTTTCCTTCGAAAGGGTCTAGCATTTGTGTGTTTCCGCAACACAAGAAATGGACCGTCTTAAAGCCCTGCAAATCCTCCAGTGTTGAAGCAAACATGGTTGCGGGGAAGGCATCATCTTCTGTATCTGTCTCTGCTCCACAACTTGGAGGTAAAATATAATCTAATGTCATTTACCAATGTTGTGATTGTTTGAAAGAAATTTGGCATATCTGCTTGGTACATGTTAATAGAATCGCTCGAAAGTTTGACCCTTTACTCGAGCAAGAATTGTACAAGATTTATATTGTTTCTTGATACCAGATTAGCCTAATTGATTGCTAGGAATGAGAAGAACTGTGTTTGATTGAGTGGGAGAATTTGGCACTGGTTAACTTCATTGGTGTTGTGCAGGTGGAAGCGGTTTTGTAGACCATGGCTTGAGCGAAGCAGATCCCGATGTTCGAAGCATTATCGATAAAGAAAAGCAGCGACAGTTTAAAAGCCTTGAACTCATTGCATCTGAGAATTTTACATCTAGGGCAGTTATGGAGGCAGTGGGGTCCTGCCTCACAAACAAGTACTCGGAAGGATTGCCTGGAAAAAGGTGAACTTTATTCATTTGATATACTATGGATGTGAATTCTAATTTTTGGTGGGGGGTTTTGGGATAAGTTGTCGATGAGAGGATTATTGAGTATTAAGATTTTTGTCATGTATCTCAGGTACTATGGTGGCAATGAACATATTGATGAGCTTGAAACACTCTGTCAACAAAGGGCTCTAGCAGCATTTCGTTTGGACAATAGCAAGTGGGGTGTAAATGTTCAACCATTATCTGGATCACCTGCTAACTTTGAGGTTTATACAGCAATTCTTAATCCACACGATCGAATCATGGTGAGTATCCTTATCGTTATTTTTTAATCCCGACGTTAATTTAGACAATCACTGGTTATACTGACTCATGTTAAATGACTTTAGGGTTTGGACTTGCCTCATGGAGGACATTTGTCTCATGGGTTTATGACACCAAAGAGGCGGGTGTCAGGCACATCAATTTATTTTGAATCTATGCCTTATCGTCTTGACGAGACTACAGGTACGTACCGCACGTGGGATAGAGTTTTTTTATGGTCTCTTCGCTGGTTTGTTCATTCTAAGTAAATAGAAAACTCTTCCAGGCATTGTAGATTATGACATGCTCGAAAAAACTGCCAACTTATTTCAACCAAAGCTGATTATTGCTGGTGCAAGTGCTTATCCACGTGATTTTGATTATCCTCGCATAAGAAAAGTGAGGATTTCCGATATTATTCACCATTTTACATTAAGTAGCCCTATTTAGATTCTAACTAGCATTAGTGAATAACTTATTGATTTGCTCTGGTAGATTGCTGATGCTGTTGGTGCTTTTCTCATGATGGATATGGCTCACATTAGTGGGCTTGTTGCTGCTTCGGTGGTTGCTGATCCTTTTGAATACTGTGATATTGTGACCACAACAACACACAAGGTAAAGAACAAATTTTCATCTAAAGTTATTTCATTTTATAAAATAAGAAATGTGTACATTCAAGAACCAAACGTAAAAGAGGAACAACCTAGCAGGCAGGGTAGAGAAAGAACTCCAATCCATGTTGACATAAAAAATAAAAGGAAAATTGTGATTACAAAAGAAATTCTCTTTGAAGGGCACCCAACTGAAAAGGCCATATGTCATACATGATCACGAGAAGAATTAAAACAGTGTTGGACCCTTTGATTTCTTTCAAGCCATATAATCCACCAAAGAGTTCAAACAACGCGCTTCTAGATCACTTTTGCTTTGTCTTTCAGCCACGAGCCCAAGATAGCTTCAGGAAGACAAATATATACCTTTTCTCTGAAAAAATAGACGTGATACGGAGTTCATTTAATGCACATTTACTTATATTGATTGTTTTTCGGTCATTATGTCATTCTGCCTTCTCTTAGAACATATTAGCTTTGTATATAATTTGGTAGGATACTGGTCGTTTTTTGCATAAAAAAACTGCTTTCTCAGCCTGAAAGAAATGTCAAATTGTGTTTGCAGTCTCTGAGAGGTCCAAGAGGTGGCATGATTTTCTTCAGAAAGGATCCTGTCCTGGGAGTTGACTTAGAATCTGCAATTAATAATGCTGTGTTCCCAGGATTACAGGTTGGTTTGACCTGCCTTGTGGTAGCATGTAAAGAAGAGTTCGTTCATTTTGCTCGAGACTTCGACTTTGGTTTTTAAATATGTTGGTTTTATTGTTGTCTTACAGGGTGGTCCTCATAATCATACAATTGGGGGACTTGCTGTCTGCTTGAAGCATGCTCAATCCCCGGAATTTAAGGACTATCAGAACAAGGTACGACACTAAACGTGGTGTAAAACACTTGTTTTCTTAGTTTCTAACACAGTTTTTATACTTTAGGTCGTCTCCAATTGCAGAGCTCTTGCTAGTCGACTGGTCGAGTTAGGTTATAAGCTAGTTTCTGGTGGAAGTGACAATCACCTGGTTCTTGTAGATCTAAGGCCATTGGTAAATACATTGTGTTCCTCACATCTGTGCTTTGAAAATTGAGATGACGATGTAAAGAAGCATGTATTAGCATATGTTAATCTTTAAGTACACTCTAACCACAGGGCATCGATGGGGCACGGGTGGAAAAGATTCTCGACATGGCCTCAATCACTCTCAACAAGAACTCAGTACCAGGTAATGACTTACGTTTCAAAAGCTGGTAATCATACCCAGTTTTCTTGAACTAACTCCTTGCTATTTTGTGCTTAGGTGACAAGAGTGCTCTAGTTCCAGGAGGCATCCGAATCGGATCGCCTGCCATGACCACCCGAGGATTCACTGAGAAGGAATTCATTGCAGTTGCAGACTTCATACATGAGGGTGTTAAGATAACTCTCGATGCCAAACCACTAGCCCCAGGATCGAAGCTTCAAGAGTTCCTCAAGTTCGTGGCAACCTCTGATTTCCCCTTGATCGACCGAGTGTCGGATCTTCGCTCAAGAGTTGAAGCTCTTACAACTCAATTCCCAATTCCTGGCTTGTAAGTTTCACTACACATAATGAAATGGGTATAAACTTGCAATAAAAATTCAGACAAAAAAAGGTGACAAGGTCCGAGGAAATGTCACTTGGTCTTGATGATGTCGTGTTTGTGATGATTGTAGTAATAAAAATGGAAAAGACCAAGCAGTTTGTAACATTTTAGAAGCTGCTGTTAGGCTCTGGTAGGAACTATTTTTAATTTTGTGTTCTTATTCTGCTGTAGTTACTATGAATAGTTTTATTTTCAGCAGAAATTTTTATGGGTAGTTTTGGATGTGTTCTCCGAAAAAGTGCTTATCTTATTCGACGAGGATCGGAGTCCTTTTGAGATGTGGTTTTACATTTTTGTCTATTTGTGTTTAATATGTTTTTAAACTTTCATTTTTGTGTCCAAGCATGAGCCAATGTGATATGAACCAAGAGACATCAATCATACAATATTTTCTTCACGTCCTAACACTTTAAAGAACAGAAAAAAAAAAAAAAAAAAAAAAAAAAAAAAAAAAAAAANGTCTAGATGACTCGAGGCTTTAGAGGTTTTGAATTTTTGAATAAACTTGGTACATAAAATTATTTATTTTGGATATTTAAATTAAACTTGCATTATTTTTAATTTAAAATTTTAAATTAAACTTGTATTTTTTAAATTTAAAATAAAATACTTTATTTATTTATTGTTATTATTCTTATTTTTTAATAAATAGTGATAATAGACCAATTATATGAGACAAAATTTAGATATTTGAAGTGTATAAACTAATAATATTTTACATTTATATTATTCACGTTTTTTAAAAATCAGTGACATGTATTTATTATTTTTAAATCTACGACAAACTTAAAATATTGTTAACGAACCAATAAAAAATAAACTAACGAAAATGAAAGATATTTCAAGATAAATAAAAATTTAAACAATGATAAACTAATATATATATTTAAAATTTTCCATATTCATTTAAAATTATTTATCTACGTAAAATATATTTTTATTACAAAATTGATTATTGAGAATAATAATATATGTACTAAAAAAACAAAAACCACATACCTTAATTCCAAAACCTACCTTCTAATTATATATTTCCTTTTATTAAAAATACAAGTCACCAATATCTTGCAATGAAAAATTATCCTTTATTTATAAAACAATTAAAAATGGAAAAACCAACAAATAAATAAAATATTCGATAGAATAATAAATTAAAAAAGAATATCTCCAGTAGCGTACCACTCACCCAAACACACCTTGCATTTCACCACTCATAACTCACCACGTGTCCCACTTTCTCTCTCCTCCCCTCGTCCGGATTTGTCTCACTAAGCACGTGCCTTCCGGTGAGTGAAAAAAAATAAAAAAAATTATTTGGGTTTTAAAATTAAAAACTAATATTATTAAAAATGAAAAATGGAATTTAATTAAAATTAAAGAGATATGGAAAAGAAAAAAAAGAAAAAAAAAAAAGTCTTCGTCTTCTTTCTCTCTCTTCCCCGATCTTTGATCTCTGTAATTACCTAAGCCCAACCTCCAAAATGTTCCTATTGTATCTCTTTTCTCTCTTTCTCTCCCTCTTGCGCGCGCGCTCTCTCTCTCATCGAGAGAGATGGGTTTTCTTCTTCTTCTTCTTCTTCTTCTTCTTCTTCATCTAATGGTCCTCAGTTCTAGCCTGAATTTGTAGCCCTTTTCGATTTTCTGTAATGCTGTCGTTTCTCTTCCTGTAAATCTTGGTTTTCAGTTTGAGATAACCCTAGAATAGAACCCACCGCGTTTGTGTGGGTGCTGTGTCTTTTTTTTTTTTTTTTTTTTTTTTTTTTTTTTTATTTTTTTTTTTTTTTTNGGTTTCTACGCGGAGGAGGAGGACGACGACGACGACGACCACACCGTTGTTTTTTGTTGTTTGGTTGTAGTTTCTCGGCTTCTTTGTCTGCTTCTGTTCTTCTTCTTCTTCTTCTTTTGCTGCTGCTGCTGCTTGTTTTGGTGTTTTTTGGTTGTATGGTTCGTCCCTTTCCGCGATTCTTCGAGGTTGTTTGATTCTTTCTTATGCCATGGAACAACTTGTTGATGCCAAGGATTTGAAGGGCTCGACGGAGAATTCCTCTGGTGAGCTCACTGTTTCTGCTTTGAGATTTGTCTCCGTTTTTTTCGTTTTTCGATCGAGTTCTTCTGGAGCTTGTTTGGATTTTTTGGGAAGTCGGTAGATGAAGTAGTTTGACGGTTTTTGTTGTTGGTGTATTATAGAGGGTTGTAGCGTTCTAGTTAGTTTGGGACCTTGGATTGTATGATTTTATGTATTTTTCTTGTTGTTTACTTGTTTAAATTTGTTTTGCTTTCGTATATATCTGCCTCTGTTAAAGTTTTCCCTGGTGCTCCAACTGTTATATCGTATCTATCTGCCTCTTTTGAGGCGTTTCTTAGTGCTGAAGCTGTATTTTTCGTATCTATCTGCCTTTGTTGAAGTGTGTTTGCATTTGAATGTTTAATGGTATCGTATGTTACGTATTTCTACCATTAATTTGGTTGTGTTTATGGTGGTATGATCCACTTTATCTGACTTGTGGCTAAGGGGAGGGGGAGATAGAATCTTGCAATTACGTTTGGAGGAGATTTTTGATTTGTTGTCTATTTTTTGCAGTAATGTTTTGCAATTCATGCTTTGTTATTTTACTCTTCAAGAAGTATTTGTAATTCGTGATTGGTGGAAGACATGCTTCATAGACCTTTTGTTGTCTCTTTCTTTGGGAAGCATTGCTAGTTTCCCTGTGTTTCTGCTATGCTTTAGGTATTTTGGCTAACGTGACTAGAGGTTTTTGGTGATGGGATAATTGCTGATAGCTTTGAAGATCTTGGAAATGGGATGCTTTAGCCTTTAGCTTCTTGTAGCCTTTTTATTTAGTTTAGTTTCTTTATGTTATTTTATCAGGTTACTCAGCTCAGCTGGTATATTTTGGCTCCTTCTGTTTGTATTTTCCCATTCTTGTTGAAAGTCTCAATTTCCTACGTAATTGAACTATTTTACTGGGTTCTGATATAGGAAGAGAGGTGGAAATGTTCAATTGGGATAAATTAGATTGTCCTCAGCCGTTGACTTTTTTCCCTCCCCTTTATTTCGAAAGCGACTAGTTGATGATCTTATTTTTATTTATGCAGCTAATTCACTCTTTGATGCTTCACGATATGAATTTTTTGGTCAAAATGTCGTGGGAGAAGTGGAGCTGGGAGGTTTAGAAGAAGACGAAGATGTTCCTTTATTTGGGTCTACAGATGAAGAGTATCGTTTGTTTGTTCAGGAAGAGGTAAGCTTTAGTTCACAGTTACGTTTCTTGAATGCTACTTTTGTTCCCTATGAAAGAAAGAGCACGTCAGAATTATTTATTTATATATATATGTTTTTGTGTGTGTGCATGTGCGTGGATAAGAAACGAGAAATGTCTGAAAAGTAGAAAAGGGGGACAACCTAGGGGTTGGGGGTGAACAAACTAAAAGAGCGCCTTCCAATCGATAAAGACTGTTGTACGGTTGTTACTATAAAAATAAAATAATTTTCTGTCACTATACCTCCAAATAGAAGTAATATACTATACACTTATAAAGAAAACTCAAATGAAGATGCATCCTCAAAGATCCTCTGTGTTCTTTCCTACTAAATGTGCCACAACAGCGCCATATAGAATGTTGGCCATTTTGGACATTTTCCACCTTGAACAAACTTTTAGGAGCCAGCTATCTATAGATCTCGGCAAACAACTACCCACCCCAAAGATATTCATGAGGGAGAGCTAACCATTGGCAGCAAACGGGCAATGTAAGAGCAATTGATCCAGATTTTCTTCACTTTGAAGGAAACGACAGCACATCATCGGTGTGAGAGCCCAGTTCCTGCACTTCCTTTGAGCCATGCCCTGAGTGTTTAAACTTCTATGGAATATAGGCCACAAAAAAATGTTCACTTTTTTAGGGCACGTAAAATGTTAAATAATATAAAAAAGGAGACCCCACTGTAGGGCAGAACCCATCACTTCAGAAAAGTAGACTTTGAGGTGACTACACCCCCTGAATCAAGAGACCACAAAACTCAGTCATTACACTGTCCTGACGAGGCAATATCAAGTGAATCAACCAGCACAAGTGCACAACCCAGCTTTCCAGATTCCTATCAAAGAGACCGCTTTGGAGGTCATAATCCCAATCTCTCGCCTCACTATTCCAGGAATTATCGCATCTTGCTTCATTGAAATGAAGCAAATGGGAGTTTCTCTTCAAGAGTCAGTCCCCCCACCCATTCTTCCTTCCAGAATCTAACTTTACTCCCATTATTTACTTTAAAATTAAGAAATCCGAGGAAGTTATATTTCTTGGCAATTTCAAATCACGGCTTTCCTTTCGCAAGGCAAAAGGTACAATAAGGGAGCTGTGAATGGAGCTGTCTTAAAATTTCTGTCTTTTAAGGTACAATAAGGGAGCATGATTCGTTTTTGGAAGGACATACGGTTAGGAATGCTTCTTTAGCCTTTACTTTTCCAGATTTATTCAGCATTTCAATGAAACAACATGCTACCGTTGAGCAGTGTTGGAGGAACGAGGTTAATGATTGGGACCTTGGTTTTAGATGAGAACTTTTTGATTGGAAGGTTCTAGTTGGATTAGGTTGGTGGAGCTTTTTAATGTTATTTGGTTTGGAGATGGTCAAGATGAGGCTTTTGGGACCATTGACAGTTATGGAAGATATGAGAAATAGTTTTAATGTTATCCTTTTTTCTTTTTTCAATTTCAGGGTACAGGGTTGGGATCTTTATCGGAAATGGATGATTTGGCAAACACTTTTGCAAAGGTATGCCTCCATTAATAATTATGCAAATAAAGATGAATAATAAAAATCTCTTGAATTCTTTTATTGGTGTGATCTCCTGATGCGTTCTTTTGGGTGAATTAAATTACCAATTGCAAGAGGGAGAAAAGTCCAGATATTATACAGCAGTTTTCTTCTTCAAAAATAATGACGCAACTGATGTGATTTCGTTTTTGTTTATTACTTTGCCGAAAGATTTATACCATAGAATACTAATTAAAACTTTCTGCTAACTCCCATCATGATAGCTGTTGCTTTGGTTACAAAATAGTTACAACTACTCTGCGAACAGAAAATATATTAACCCATAGAATACTAGTTAAAGGCTTACACTTCAAATTAAATCTTTTAAGAAGAAGATAATCTTTCATGTATGCGCATCTGAAAACCATGCATTATAGACGATAAACTAACTTGACTTATAGTAAAGAAACTAACTTTTTTTAAAAGAATCTTGTTTACAAAACAGGCTTGATTTGAATATTTTTTAAGTTCTTATTCTCCCTCGTGTTTTTCTTAACACCCTTTTCTGGCTGGAAGGCACTTAGCAAGATTATGGGTTGACAATTGATTTCTTATCCAAATACATGTTGGAGCTTACATGCATACGTGGCATGCTACTGCCTTGCCATCTTGGTTGGATAATTCAATTATGCCATGATTTTGTCATACTGATGCACTTTCATTGGTAGACATTGTCCTTGTTTTTACTAGAAACTAATTTTGTTGCCCCCATCTGCACCCTATCCTGAGTTTGTGTGTGTATTTCTGGATAAGAAACAGTATATCGTATATTAATATGAACTTACAATATTCTTTCTTATTTTTCTTCTTCTTCATGTGAATGGAAACAATAATTTTCATTGTTGTGTCACTCATTTGTTTTCTTTTGTACAGCTGAACAAAGTTGTTACTGGACCAAGACACCCTGGAGTTATTGGAGACCGAGGATCTGGTTCTTTTTCTCGGGAAAGTGAGTTTTTTATCAGTGGAATTTCTAAATTTATTCTTCTTTTTATACATATTTACATATTTAATTTATTTGGATAAGAAACATTAACTTGTATATTCTTAGAAAAGGAAGTACAAGAGAAGGAAACGAGCTTTCCCCAAACCACTTAAGGATTACAAAAAGGATCTCCCAATCCCCTGCGGTGTTTGTCCATGGACGGTCTTCCAACAAAAGTCTCCAAAGACAACCACCACATTAAACTAAAGGATTTTGGCTTTTCCCTTAACATAGGTCCTAAAGATGAGCTGAAAGAAGGCTATGACATCACGTACCAGTTAGGGGACATAGACGGCAATGACATTATTTTGCAATCTGCTGCATTTATTAAGCTTCTCAAGGCCAAAAAGCCACAGAAAAACTCAAACCTTCCTTGGGACTTTTGATTTCCAGATGGCGTTGACAAAGGGATTGAATAGTGCTATCAACCTTGTCACTGATCTTCCTTGCAAAACATTTCGTTGAGAGTGCACTATCTCGGTTGAGTGACCACTTCTTTTTATTTTCCTATTCCTCGGATAAATCTCACGAGAAGGCTGGAAAGCTTTGTCCAATCCACAGTCACCTGATCCTAAAGGTTTCTTCTAAAATTTAAGTCTCATCCTAGAGTTGCAACGGACCAGCTTTGGGAAAAGGAGATGAATTCACCACTCTAAAGAGCCTTGAGAAAGTTGATAAACTGGAATCTTGATTAATTACTGGCCAATCCAGAACTCAATCTTATCCCCTCTACGAACATCAACTTATTGCTACACATTCTTCTTTAGACAAGCCGTACCTATTAGAGATTACTTTCCATCACAAAGCATTTCACTCTGTAAATCTCCATACCTATTTAGCAACGTGAGCAGATTGTCTTATTATCTCTAGATTCCCAACTCTAGGTAGCCGTTAGTTGTGCATTTAAGTTGGAAAAGCATTTTGACAATCACATGGCTGATTCTAACTAAAGATCTGAAAGTACATCCTCTCTCCCTAGAGATGTACATCCACTGAGAAGAAGGAAACTTAGGATTCAAAGTAAGTCCAAACTAAGGATTCCATTTATAGATTACTACATTCACTTAGAAGAAGTGCCCCCCCCCCCCCCCCNATCCAATTCTCTTTATCCAAACATTCCGCAAAAATAGCAAAAAGGTGCCCACTGAACGACCCCTTATCTTGAAATGGGGATAAAATAGATATAAAATGGATAAAGGGACCAATCTAGAGACTATGAAAAGGCCATTAACTTGTGAAGAATAAGTGATAATAAAAAATAAAAAAAAAGGGGTCACCCTCCAAAGACCTCTCGCTTATCTTGAAACGGTGGATGGTGTAGGACCTCCTACATCATCTAGTGGCATCTAGGAAGCACATACACCATCTGTTTGATCGAATGCACATGTTAGATACATTTCGGACACGGATATATTTGCACATGTTTCATACACGTCCGACACGTGGAAAAAGGTATCCTATTTTACTTTTATTCCATTTCTTTCCCATTTTGGACATGTCAAGGATACACGTGAGGCTCATATGGAGACATAGTGGGGACACAAAGCTGTGTCGACTTGAAAATTTTGATTGAGAATTAAAAAAAAAAAAAAAAAAAAAAAAAAANCCCTTATATTTTTCCCAACCTTTTTTCCGATAGGAAATAGGAACATTTCATTGACAAGATGAAATTACAAAAAAGGAGATCCTCTCAAACGGATTGCAAAAAGAAAAAAAAGAAAGAAAAAAAAAAACAATTGGTCAATGGGAGGAGGGCTCAAAATTTATCCCAACCTTTAAAACTCATCTGAAAGACATAAAGAAATTGTGGGGGATGTCCACGTTACTTATTGTTCAAGCACATTTAATATTTTCATGTTACATCTATGTGTCTTATCTATTTTGAAGTTCCAAATCTGTTAGTATCTATGCACTATTCTTTTAAACAGGTAGCCAATGAGTCTGGCCTACAAATTTATAATTTTAGAAATTGATGTGTCGCTGTGTTCATATCCTGTGTTGTCCGTGCTTCTGGCACATTTTTTGCAAGCCTAACACACTCAACGGACTTAAAGACCTTTCCTATTGCTGTAACCTACTCATTGTTCAAGCACATGTAATATCATGTTAAATTTATGTGTATTATCTATTTTGAAGTACAAAATATGTTAGTTTATGTGCATATGCACATATATTCTTTAAAAGAGTGTCTGTTCTACATTTGTACATTTTATCAATTGATGTGTCGTTGCATCTGTATCCTTTGTCTGTGTCCATGCTTCTTAGAGTGGCACAACTTATTGCAAGACAAACACGCTTCAACATCCTTTAAGACCTTTCCTTTTGATGAAACTAACTGAAAGTACGACTTTTGGGGGTTTGGTTTTTTGTAGAGGTTGGATATCCATGACACATTGGATACCTTAATGAAAGGTTGTGCTTAGAAAAACATAAAGAATAACCTCATTAGAGAAACGGAAAGAATAACCTCATTTGGATAGCAGTTGTTTATAGGTTGTATCTCTGTATCCTTGAGCTCTAGAAACATGAAGAAAAGAAATGTATTGGGAATGAGAGATTTATTTTCTTTCACCATCATGGTGTTTTATGTTCTATATGAAGCATGAGTGCTAATTGGTTCTCTTTTATGGTTATTTTAATAAATTATGGTGTATGATATTTTGTCTTCAGTCGATGTGTGTCCTCTCGTCCTTAAAGATGTAGTTTCATTTTTAGCTCAAATGTTCTATATAGTAATTTTGAGCGCATATGATTATCATCTTCTTTAGGTTCGTCTGCAACTGATTGGGCACAAGATGGAGAGTTTTGTAATTGGATAGAGCAGCATGTATTTGATTCAGAATGTGCTCAGGAGGAGAAGAGATGGTCATCTCAACCTCAATCTTCTATTCGTCTTCCTGAACCAAAACCTTTGTATAGAACGTCCTCTTATCCTCAGCAGCAGCCTACACAACATCACTTTTCTAGTGAACCAATTTTAGTACCAAAATCTTCTTTCACATCATTCCCTCCTCCAGGAAGTAGGTCTCAACATGGTTCACCTCGTCACCTAAATGTTTCATCCCTTCCTGATGGAAATCAGTTACCCTTCTCTGCACCAAACATCGCCTCTTTATCCAAGTCTAATATGCAGTTAGCTGGGATGCCGCATGGCTTGCATTATGGAGGCAACATGCACCAGTTCACCACTCCCGGCCTTTCTTTTAGTAGCAGGCCACAAAATCAGTGGATTAACAACGCTGGTCTATTACATGGGGATCACTCAAATCTCTTGAACAGTATATTGCAACAGCAACTATCTCATCAAAATGGCATCCTATCCTCTCAGTTATTGTCAGCTCATCAGCAGCTGCAACAGCACAGGCTACATCATCCAGTACAACCATCTTTGGCGCATTTTGCAGCTCTTCAGTCTCAGCTCTATAATGCCCATTCACCATCTTCCCATAGAGCAATCCTTGGATTGACTGATGTGAGAGATCAGAAACCTAAATCACAGAGAGGGAAACATAACATGCGTTCTTCTCAGCAAGGTTCTGAAACTGGTAGTCAAAAGAGTGATAGTGGATCCTTCCAGTTCAGATCTAAGCATATGACAGCTGATGAGATAGAAAGTATTCTGAAGATGCAGCATGCTGCCACCCACAGCAATGATCCTTACATAGATGACTATTATCACCAGGCTCGTGTTGCCAAAAAAGCTGCTGGGTCAAGATCAAAGAATGCATTTTGTCCCTCCCGACTAAGAGAGCTTCCATCTCGATCTCGTAGTGGTTCAGATCAGCATTCTCATTCCACACCTGATTCATTGGGAAAAATACCTTTAGCTTCCATTCGTAGACCTCGCCCTCTTCTTGAAGTTGATCCTCCATCCTCAGGTTTGTGTGACGGTAGCTCTGAACAGACGATATCCGAAAGGCCTCTTGAGCAAGAACCAATGCTTGCTGCTAGAATCACCATTGAAGATGGTCTCTGTCTTCTTCTTGATATAGATGATATTGATCGGCTTTTACAACATAATAAACCACAAGATGGAGGAGTCCAGCTCAGACGAAGGCGACAGATGCTGCTGGAAGGTATGGCAGCGTCACTTCAGCTTGTTGACCCCCTTGGAAAAAGTAGCCATGGTGTTGGCCCGTCTCCAAAGGATGACATTGTGTTCCTGCGTTTGGCCTCTCTTCCCAAAGGTCGAAAGCTTCTTACTAAATTCCTCAAGCTGATTTTCCCTGGTAGCGAGCTTGCACGAATTGTCTGTATGGCTATTTTTCGTCACTTGAGGTTCTTGTTTGGTGGACTTCCATCTGATCCTGGAGCAGCTGAGACAACATCTAATCTCTCAAAGACTGTTTCTGCCTGTGTTAACGGTATGGACCTTCGTGCATTAAGTGCTTGTCTTGTTGCTGTTGTCTGCTCATCAGAGCAGCCACCACTACGCCCCCTTGGAAGTTCTGCTGGAGATGGAGCCTCTATTGTTCTGAAGTCCATTCTTGAAAGGGCTACAGAATTATTAACTGATCCTCATGTTGCTAGTAACTGTAGCATGCCTAATCGAGCGCTATGGCAGGCATCCTTTGATGAATTCTTCAATCTTCTTACCAAGTACTGTGTGAGTAAATACGAGACTATAGTGCAGTCATTGTTTTCGCAGACACCATCGACCACTGATGTTATAGGGTCAGAGGCAGCCAGAGCCATCAGTCGCGAAATGCCTGTGGAGCTTCTTAGGGCTAGCCTTCCCCACACCAATGAGCCACAAAGGAAGCTTTTAATGGATTTTGCCCAGCGTTCCATGCCAGTTTCAGAATTCAGTGCCCATGGTGGAAGTAGTGGACAAATGAATTCAGAATCAGTTAGGGGTTAGGAAGGAAAAACACGATGAAGTTCCAGGTAAATGATGTTACCATTGAGATGGTTATATTCTGCATCGCTCGCTTCCTTCAAGTGGTGAACATTCTCGGTGTTGGATGAGGCAGGTCGCGATGATCGGTAAGTGGTGGGGATACATCTCCAGGAGCCAGCTTGAGGGGCTTCTACTTTATCCATTTCAGCGTTTTTCTTTTAATATATTAAAAAAAACGTTCATAAAAAAATGCTTACTCTGTTTAATAATAGTCATATGCATAAATGTGTATTATCAAAATTCTTAATGGGGTTGTGACGGGAGCTTTATTTTGGTGCTCTGTCTTTAACTTGAGGCTGAAAAGTGGAGAAAACCGCTTGTAGAGGGCAGTAGAAAAATTCTAAAACTTTCAGGAGTCCTCTTTTCCAGACATTTTTTATTTGGAAGGTGTATGTTTGTTCAAACTTTCTCAAGGCCATTCTCTCAGTGGTCTCTCTCAACTGGATTAGAAATGTATGATGCCTCCTTACTTGGTGACTAAATTTTAGCATTCCCAATCTCTACTTTATTAATGGACTGGTCTTTAGGAAGATAATGCTTGGTGGACTAATGGTTGGACTGTTGATTTTACTATCTTATTCACATTCTAGAGATTGTTTTCTTTCCCGCCCCCGCCCCCGCCCCCGCCCCCGGAAATATATTTCATGCTCCTGTCTTGATAGATAATTGCCCTCTAATGTGGCAGTTGTATTTTGATTCAATCGAGCGAAACGACTTCTAGTTATCCTATGGTTTGTTCTTGCTCATTTACATTCAACAATATAAGAATGTTAGCAGATTGCAATTGCAAATGAGAATTCTTTGATTGATTGATTGATTGTTTGATGAGGTTGGGAGGCATAAACTTTGAATTAGGTACGTGGTTTGTGATATGGAGACATGGATCGAATTCTTCTGGTGTTTCTCCGTTGTAGGAACCTCTGAAGAGATTTCTTAATGGAGAAACCTGCATTCCCATTTGGCATTTGCAGACTCAACCGTTCTGGGTTGCTCCACCATTGGCTCTTGCTGCTATTCCTCTCTTGGCTTGCTATCCCTAATATGGCTCTTACCTGCAAACATTGTATCCAATTTAGTTCATCTTGGAATCATATGAAAACAAAAGTTGGAGTGAAAAAGAAGTAGGAATGAACCTGGAGTTCAGTCAAGTCACAGACCGAAGCTGTTCCATTATTGAAAACCATGATCTGCTTCTGATGATTCAATGGCATGGCCATCCTACACCCATAAACAAAAACCCAAAATCCACTTTCCATGAAAGTTATCAGAAAAAACAAGAAGAAGAAGCTGAAGAAAAACGGGGTCTCTCACATGGGAATTGCAGAGAATTGGAAGGTTGGCTCTGAAGCAGGAGAAGATGGGCAAAGACAAAGCTCCAAACTGAACTCCCTTCCCATTTGCCAAATGCCAATTCCCTTTACCTCTTTTTTCATTTGTTTTCTGTCCCAATAAGACCTCTAAAAATGATATATAAAGAGAGGAAAACAGAGTTGTTTATGGTTTTAGGCAAAAGCTATCTAATTTGAAGAAAATAAGAGACTTTTAAACTGTCAAAAAATATCAACACGTTTACGTTCTAAGCAAATGGGCATGTGCAAAACGATAATTTATTACCAAAAGTGGGTATGGCAATGACTCAAAGCATTAGGGTTGGTTGGAGGTCTTGAAGGGTTATTGGAAATTTTTCACATGTGAATTTATTCCCCACTTTGCAAGGTGTTGGAATTCCACACCCTCCTCTTGTGGCCTCTTTTTGTGTCCATTTTTCACCTCTATCACTACTTTTCTTTATTTTTGGTAATAAATATCCCACTTGAAGATATCTGGATTCTTTAAGAAATTTAATCAAATAATGACTTCAAACAAATAGCCTACAAAATACTTATTTAAAACGTGAAGATAAATTTTACGACAACCTATTAAGAAACGTCGCTCCCTCGAGAAAAAGACTTCCCTAGAAGCAAACTCTTTCTTTTTTTTGGTAAGAAAAATGTGGGATTTCCATTTTTGGAAAAGTATTGGATTTACCTTTATCTAGGTAGAGGTGGAGGGGTAGCCACAACCTAATCTCGTAAATGACCTTGTCCATGTTTTGACATTTTTATTTTTTAGGAAACGTGTTTAAAGTGTTCTTTTAAAGAGTTAAGAGATTTTGATTTAGAGTTGGAATATATATATATATATATATATATATATATATATATACTGGAAAACAAACATATTATATATAAATATATTAGGAAAAATATTGTTTTGATGTGTAAGTTTTTAGTATAATTTTGATTTAGTTATTTGACAATGTTACATGTTTGATTTAATAAATAAGAAAGTCGCAATGTTAAATAAACATTAGGGTATGGATTAAATATAAAACCCAACCTTATACCAAACCCTCGTCGCCTGCTTCGTTCTTGCCCAGAAATTCTGCGATCTGATTAGCTTCCTTGTAACACAGAATCACATTCAGATGCTCCAATTCCGAGCACTCCTTCCTGCACTCTCCGGCTAAACACAGCCACGAACCGCCGTCCAGCTTCCATGCCGAGTTTCC
This sequence comes from Cucurbita pepo subsp. pepo, assembly GCF_002806865.2. NCBI lineage: Eukaryota > Viridiplantae > Streptophyta > Magnoliopsida > Cucurbitales > Cucurbitaceae > Cucurbita > Cucurbita pepo. The sequence continues at coordinate 3,240,809 of NC_036638.1, forward strand.
ACTGGATCTCGACGGGACCACCGCTTGCGAGCTTTCTCCCAATCGGCTGAGGCTTCCTTCATTTCGCCGCGCTGATTCCGCTGCCGTGTCTTGACGGAGCTTCACGGCTGTGTAGCCGGCTGCACCAGCCACTGCTCCGGCTGTGGGTGCTACTATGTATATCCATAGACCTTTGAAATTTTCTGTTGCGATGGCTGGGCCTAAGGTCCTCGCCGGGTTCATCGAACCGCCGGTTGCGCGCCTGCAGTTTGTTTTATGTGGAAATTTTCATAATCTATTTAATGTTTTGAAAATTACAGAGTGATTTTCTAAAATTGAGAACTACCCGGCGACGAGAATGTTGAGCATTACCATGCCTCCGATTGCAATTCCGGCCAATTCCCCGACCTAATCAAATCAATCGAAGTTAATCGCTGACGGAAACGCCTTCTCTAATCTCTAAATCGAGATTCAACCTCTCAATTTCAGAACAAACAAGAAAAATTTCAGAGAGCAAATCGATTCAGTACCGCTCTGGTATCAGTGGCGACAGCAACAATGACGAACATGAGGAAGAATGTGACGATGAACTCGATCGCGAGGGCCTGACCGGTGCCGACGGAGGGAACGGTGGCGCCGCCGGACATGAACGGACGGAAGACGATCTTGAGGCTGAAAGCGGCGGAAATAGATCCGGAAATCTGAGCGGTGATGTAGAGCGGGACGTGAAGCCATGGAAAGTGACGGAGAGCGGCGAAGGCTACAGTGACGGAGGGATTCAAGTGAGCGCCGGAGATGTGACCGATGGAGAGGATTACGGCCATCACCGCGAGTCCTGCGCATATCGCACTCGTCATCAGGCCGTTCTCCGCCGCCTCATATTTCTCGTTCAGAATGGGCGCCGCCGCTGCGGAGAATAGCATTATGTATGTTCCAATGAACTCCGCCCCTACCTGAATTTCAATATTAAAATGCACCCAATTTTGAATTTTAAGATTAAATTACTTTTATATTCTTTTTTTTTTTTTTTAATAATACTCTAATAAAAATACTCATAAATTCAATTTTTTTTAAATCAACTATGAACAAAATTAAAAAAATACTTCAAAAATATTTTAAAACCTTAAAAAATACCTTTAAATTTTTTCAAAAAATTAAAATATATATTTATTGTCAGCACCACATTTTTTTAAATATTCAACAGTAATATTAAAAATTTTAAAAATAATTTATGACAGGGTAATAGACGTAAAACTATTTAATAAAAGTTTGTGGTTATTTTTTTTAATGAAAAAATACCAAATTTATAGATATTTTTATTAATTTACATAGAAGTGAAGCATAAAATAATGATTTTTTTAATTATTAATTTAACTTATTGAATTTTGTCACTAAAATATAAGTATAATCCATAATAAAAAATAAAAAAAACCATCGATCAGATAATTAAAATTGTTACATATTTGTTAAATTTTTATTAAAAATCATGAAAATTTAAAAGAGAATAAAATTTATAATTTAACCTAAAAAAAAAAATAATATTGTAAAATTTTGCAAAAAAGGAAATTACAATTTTGTTACCTTTTGCAAGAGGGAGAAATCAGAGCAGCCGTTAGTTGGCGCCATTGACACTTGGCCCAGTAGTCAACTACCACGTCTTCACCGGACGGCAGTGGAGCTGCCGTACCTGTCTACAACGGCCGCAGGTTAGGGCGGAGCTGCTGGTTGTTGTTCTTCCTTTCCGTCTTTCTTCGTTCCCCTTTGATCTTAAAGCTTTATTAAATAGGATTTAGGATCGTTGACATTTTAACCTCGTTGACTTCTAAAATATTGCATAACCATTACATCCCACCACCTCACTCTTTTAATAAAAATTTAATTATTTAAAATATTATCTTGGGTTACATTTTATATATTTTTAAACTTCAATTTATTTTATAGCTTTATATCATTTCTCAATTTATTTATCTAGACAACTCATGCACCATTTTTTAAAAATAAACTATATATATATATATGTATGTATGTATGTATGTATGTATGTCCGTCTGTATGTATGTATGAAAGGTGAAGAATTGGATGTAATTTCTTTAATGTAGTATAATTAATATTCGTTTTTATCATGGAAAGATGGAAAGAAAAGGAATAAATTCGGGTGTGGAAATGCGTTTCATCGATGGTAATCAATGAATTGGAAGATTATCCAGTGGAAATTAACAGCAAATAATTCGGTTCGTCTTCTCTGTAATTTACCATCAATCTTCTTCAATTTTTCTTCTTCTTCTTTTCTCTAAGATTCCGAGTGTTTCTTCCTGAGGAGAGTGCTGGAGTGCTGGTTTCGTTTTTGTGGCGGGTTGGGTGGAATTGAGAGGAGACTGTTAAGGCAAAAGGATCGAGGTTATTGCGCCGGATTCTGATCACCGAGATTCCAGATGACGAAGAAACATCGGAATGGCGAAATCTGGGAATTCGAGCGAGAAATGTCCGGCGGAGCAGAAGGAGGAGGAGTTGGAGACGTGATTCTTGGAATTGATGGAGGAACAACCTCCACAATCTGCGTTTGTGTTCCGTTTTTACCACCTCAGTCTCTTCAGTTTCCTGATCCTATTCCTCTTCTTGCTCGAGTGGAAGCCGGCTGCTCCAACCATAATAGCGTTGGCGGTACTCTCTCTCTCTCTCTCTCTCTCTCTCTCTCTGTGCTTGTTCCTTTACGATTCTCGATTGGTTCTGCGCATGTCTCTCATTGTTCTTCCCGGACTAGAGGCGTATGTTTAGAGTTTTGCCTCGAGGTGAGCCTCAAAAGTCTTTTAAAACATTGGATTGTTGAACAGTGTCCGAAGTCCATTAAATTCAATCACCATTTTTCCTACTGAAGTTAATTTATTGTTGAATTATTTCTATGAAATGCAATGGATGCTTGAGTGTTGCAGCGCTGCAACTCTTCAAACCTAATCATCTTCTTTTCAGAGGCGAACTATGAATTGTTTTGTGACAGGCTTTACTGGTTTGTTCTGCCATTTGATAATATTTTCAAAAACGAAGATATTGAAAGTTAGACCATAAGCTCTTATTTTGTATTGGTATGGAAAAAGGACTGGTTGGTCTGAGTATTTAATATGAGATTCTAGTATTGATAGGTCCTTGGTGTAAAATTTGCTTCTTTGTTTCAGAAACTGCTGCAAGGGAAACGTTGGAGCAAGTTATGGCTGAAGCCCTTTCAAAATCATGTTCAAATCGGTCCGCAGTTCGAGCTGTTTGTTTATCTCTTTCTGGTGTAAACCATCCAACGGATCAGCAAAGGATTTTGAATTGGCTCAGGTATGGGCCATGAAGGATTCTTGGCTGTTTCTAAGAAACTACGTTCTTCTGTCCTTGGGTTTATGTGACGGATCATGTTATTTTCTCGTTGTTTTATATGAATCTTAGGATGGCTAGTGCTCTTTCTAATCAATTGGCTTATTCTAGCTGATATTACAATATCCCTTATTGGTGTACTTGTAGCTGAATCCTTCAATTTAATGAACATCACGATCTGAGTTAGGTCTCAAATCAATTCCAAGGCTCCAAGCTGCTATTCCTTTCACTGTCAACTTTGTTCTATAACATATGAAATCAGAACGTCATATCTCTGGACAAAATATGCTTTAATACACTTCTGATGTGTTTTTTTTTTTTTAATTTGCGCAGGGATATATTTCCTAGCCATGTAAAACTCTATGTTCGAAATGATGCTGTGGCTGCTCTTGCAAGCGGTACCATGGGAAGGCTTCGTGGTTGTGTTCTAATTGCTGGCACTGGGACTATTGCTTATGGATTTACAGACGACGGAAGAGAAGCTCGAGCAGCGGGTGCAGGACCAATCTTAGGTGATTGGGGAAGGTCTCTTTCTCTCACTCCCTCACATGGACGCACATCTTAAATTGGAGTATGACTGATTGTATGAGGATCATCTTATCTGTTTACCAAAATCTTGTGCCATTATTCCTTGCTGGTGAATGATTGAGTAATGAATATTATTTTTAACTATCTTAGCATCATTCTCATTAATTTTATATATTTAATCATGAAGTCCATGCCTATCAATGTTTAAGCAAGTTCCTTGGAAATCTCTAATCAAACTAAATCCTCTAAAACTAAACTGATAATCTCAATTTTGGTCATTATTCTTGTTGTTTAACACTCTTCATTTGTGGGCATGAAAGTTAACATATGGAGAAGAAATGACATTAAAGGGTTTAAATACAAAACTTGCTGCTCTGATACCACAATACGCAAATACTTAAGTTGATAGATTACCGTATTGAATAAATGTTGATGGATTAGGGTATATTTAATCGTTCATTCATATTTACAACAAGAAACATTTTTTGTGATCTTTGCACTCTGCATATTTAATTGTTTGCGTTTAAAATTATATTACTGCATTGTATGCCGATCTATAATAGTAAATTATGAGACTATTGTGCATGACATACACAATTTTATTTTCTTTTGCCACTTTTCATTGAAGGTGATACTTCTTGTAATTTCAGTGGGTATGGCATATCAGCGCAGGCTTTAACTGCAGTTATAAGAGCGCATGATGGTCGTGGTCCTCAAACAAAGCTCACAAATAGCATTCTTCATACTCTTGGTCTTTCTTCTGCTGATGAACTCATTGGGTATGTACTCTTGGTAATTAACATTACTGGTCAATTTTCATTATCTCATTGTTTATATTATTTGATGTGGTTCCTGGACAATATAAATTAAACAAATTAGAAAATAAATATCTTTCAAGCATAAGAAGGAAATAATTCTTTTAAATGATGTATATTCAATCTTTCATATGTGTGCGCGTGGACTGAAGTCTTGCTGAGGCTCGCTTTTGTCGTTTTTATTATTATCATCAATGCAGTAATCTGTATAGTTGTGAAGGCTGCTCTGATTTACTTGCAGCAGCTGTACAACTTTTTAAATGATGATGGAAAGAGAATTAACATTTCAACATACCATAAACTTGCTTTATCTAACAATGAGAAAAGTAGTTGTTTCCAGTGCAGTTTCTGACAATTGTACCCCAATTCATATGTTGGAATGGTATGAAAGTACAGTATCATGGATGATTAATTAGGAATGGATCACATCTGTTTTTGGTTATTGAAAATTAGGTGGACCTACGCAGATCCAACTTGGGCTCGCATTGCTGCACTTGTTCCTGTTGTCGTGTCATGTGCAGAAGCAGGAGATGAAGTTGCAAACAACATCTTGCAACATTCAGTCAAGGAGTTGGCTTTAAGCGTGACTGGTGTTGTTCAAAGACTTAGATTGTGTGGTTCAGGTACTGCAATAGTGGAAATCTTTGTTTCTAGTTAATAAACTTGATTTTCCTGGCCCTCGCTTCTCTGGATGTTGAAACTAGCCTCAAAGTTGGAAGCACTTTTGCTATTAAACCTCCCTTGATTTCTTTCCTTCTTCGGGAGGCTGTATTTTACACTATGTTCTAGCTTTGAGATCAAGTACGTCTCCTCAGTTTACTTCTCTTTGGATCTGCACTTGAATATGCAACAAAATTAATCGTGAATAATCTCTATCTATGTCCCTAAGAAAATTGGGAGCTGTTCCATGCCTATTTTTTATTTGAGGGGTTTGTGACAATGCTACTGATCATGCAAAAATATTAGCTGGAATTAGGATTTCTAAAGAAAGGGAACCAGGCAGGCAAATGAGCGTTCAATAATATGATAGTTTCCTTTTTGAATTTTGTAGCCAAAGTTTTGCCTAGTTTTCTTTTTGAATTTTGTGACCAATGTTTTGCCTCGGCTGTCATTGTTAGCATCATTAACATTGCAGATGGGAAGGATTCTTTTCCCCTCGTCATGGTTGGTGGAGTTCTTGAAGGAAATAAGGGATGGGGTATAGCGCAAGAAGTTGTAAATTGCATTTCCAAGGACTACCCTGGGGTAGTTCCCATCTGGCCTAAGGTAAGCATGTGTTTTTACCTTATGATAACCATGGTGCTGTTTGGGAGCTGTTGTGAAAAATATTCAATGAAAAATATGTTCAGTTATTGTTCTTAAATCCTTACATGAACAGACTTCACTTTTAAATCAACAAAAATTATTGTTCTTTCTTTCAAAATAACGAGTATATGAACAGTGATTTCAGATGTACGAAACAGCCCTACATGTGTCTATGCTTTCTGCCATGCTTTCATTAAAATTTTGCATATTTTTCTTGAACCAAAACCAGGTGGAGCCTGCCATTGGGGCCGCATTGTTAGCCTGGAATTTCTTGAAAGATTCCCACAAAGAATAAGGCTTTAAAAAAGTGACTGACAGTTCTCATAAGTTGTACAGAAGCAAAGTTGAAATCGATGAGCCCGGAACTCTGAAGGGGAAGAAGAAAAATAAGTCCTGTGAGTGAGCTATTTCAGTTCTCAACATTAATATAGGCAATTAACTAACCTTCTGTCATTTATCAATAATATATATGGGGTGATTGAAAGAGGATGTGCTCAAAGTGATGTCAACATTAATGCATTATGGTTTTAGTGCATTTGCTCCAATGTCTTACTGTCAGCCTGAGATCAATTCCTTGGCTTTTGAGCCCCTGAGCTATTTATTTTTGTGCTTTGTTCCATTAATCTGTCACTTCCAATCTTTTGCATTTGCTAGAATGTCCTTTTATTCTTTAACCTTTCTTTTAATCCTTATTTCGTTTCGTTTTCTTTTTGCGATTTCTGTGAGATTTTAATCTCTTAAATTTTTTTTTATCAAGATTATAATGTTTTAACGAGTCAAGTTATGTATATGTTAGCCTTTTTCCTCTTAATCTTGATGTTGAATCGGGAAAAAAGCATTCGAAATGGTTAAAATATAAATCTTCCTTTTGGGCAAAGGAAGCTTCAAACAGCATTCCATATGCTGAAGTTAAAAGGATATGAATGTGAAGCAGTTCTAATATTTAAGCCAATGGCTGCAAAAATCAGTCAAAGATGGCTTCTGGTTCAGCTGAATGGCAAATTCAAACTTCTTAGCCTACAACTACTTAGCTGAAAGGGATAATATTTTCCCATTCTTATGATACACAACCAACTCCTTACAACAACTAGAGATGGTTTAGGCATTTTGTTTGCTGAGTTCAAAATGATCTATTCATACTTCTTTCCCTTGAACGATCCTTTAGGGATCTTGCTAAGCACACTGGAATCGAGCTTTTGATACTGACCGCGGAGTTGGTCGATAACCTTGTATGCAAAAGTATCAACTTCATCTTCATATTTCTCGTACAGAATTGGAAGCGTATGGGCAGCAACGAAACCTGAACATATTTGAAACGTGCTAATAGTGAAAATGGATGATTTTATATTTTCCTAGGAACATAGGATCTCCTATCTCCTATGGTTGGTCATCAAAAAGTTTTTATCCTCTACTAGCTCAAGCCTAAGCCCACTGCTAACAAATATTGTCCTCTTTGGGATTTTCCTTTCGGGGAGAGGAACAAAGCATGCTTTATAAGAGTATGGTGTGAAAACCTCCCCCTAGCAAACACGTTTTAAAAACTTCGAGGGGAAACCCGAAAGGAAAAGTCCAAAGAAAACAATATCTGGTAGCAGTGGGTTTGGGTTTATAAAAAATAACCAAGTCCTTCCATCAAAAAAGCAAGAAAACTCGAACACTTTAATTGGTTAAAGCTTCTTTTCTAATTCATGAGCTTTGAACAATTTACGCTCGTCTCAACTAATTTAACAACGTAACAGTTTCATCCTACAACGTTAAGTGTTCGAATCAAGAGGCCTAGGATTTCATATGGTTCATCTAAAAGTGTAAATAATATAGACATGGCTCATAAAAGAAATTAAACATGTAAATGTCCAGAAATGCAGAATCTGTAAGCACTTACCAATATACAGGACAGTAATGAAATTGCACCAGCTACTGATCACAGCACCAGCCCACAAGCTTACTACGGCCTGCAAATATCTTCACATTAATAAAAGAAGCCATCTTCCACAAAATCTAAACAGGTTTCCTAAGCACTTATAATCAAAGAAACAACTACAATATATCATCATACCACAAGGAAGTGTTTGAAATTTCCTTCACAAGCAATATCTTGGAGAACACCCAGACCTCGGTTAACCTCAGCACCAAATGAGACAGCAATATTGACAAACAGTTCCTCAGGAAGAACAACTCGAGGAACTTTCGACGACGATGATCTGCGAAAGCACCAAATATGTTAAACCAGAAAACCCATCAAAATCAACGTAAAACAAAGGCATAGATATCTATTTTTCAATCACCTGCTCATATATCCTGAGGCACTTGTCCATATGAACTGAGCCAACATACCAAGAACCAAAGCAAAGCAAAGCAGAGTCAAGAAGTGGTAATTAAGCCATTCAAACAACACCCATATAATAGTTGCACCAGTCAAGACACTAGCTGAGATTTTCTTGTTCCTCCATAGCAGCACATCAGCAGCTACAAATCAAAACGAAATAATATGATTTATGACATGAAAAAGAAGATTATAGAGGATGAAAAAGATACTAAGAATAGTTAAACAAGGAAATACATTTTCCACCCCCAAGAATATGGTAAACGGGCTTTTGGCGTCCGAATATCCGCTTCATCTGACCAGTCACTGAACTCGATTTACTATCTTCCCCGAAAAACGATACTGATTTCGCCTTTTGGCCATGTTCAGCAAAAACTTCAGAGATATTACTAAGAATCTCCTCAGCAGTTATCCTCTCAGACATGGTTCTTGAGCTTCAGAAAAGAAATAACAAGAAAAAGGGAGCCACAGTTCAGGACTAGGCTGTTCACCAAGAAGATAGTTATATAATAACATAAAAACTACAGTAATCATATGGGTAAAGAAGCAAGTCTATGTATAAGCTCCAGGATCAACTTTTAGGAGGATGTTTAGGCTAAAGATCCAACTTCTTGTAATGATTTTCCTTAGTTACATTCCATGTCATGTCGTTTTCGATTTGCTTTCTCTGACTTTGAATCTTGTTTATAGAAGGAACCCAAGTGAAAGACAACATAAAAGAACAACCATCTTCTACAATTAAGATCTCTAAATAGCAACTTTGATAGGAGATCTTTCGATAACAATCATACAACTTTAAAAAACGTTGAGGGAAAGCCTAAAGAGGACAATATCTACTAGCGGTGGGCGTGGGCCGTTATAGTTACGAACTCTAGGGGATGAAGATAGCCCCCAATGGGAGAAAACTATTGCAGTTAATTTCTCTAGTCCAAGCTAATCATCAAACTAAAGCTTAGTAAGAGTTTTTGAATTCTGATGAATCAACAACAGACATTCAAAAGCACGAACAATCTTTTATAAAACGAAACAGCTGATCAAAACTGACCAAGAAGCATAAGGAAACCATAAGGCCAAATGGTCATAAAATAGGAAGGAACACGAACTTTTACCAAAATTTTCAACTCAAAAGCAAAAGTGATCCAACGTTTCAACCCAGATACAAGCAAAAACAAGAGAAAAACCTCAGAAAGCATTATAAACTCCAGATTCAACCAGAAATTCAGCCGCAGTTATACAAGATAGAGATTGTAAAGAGAAAAAATGAAGCAGATGCAAGGTATAAGTAGGTCGTCTAGTAAGATTAGAGCATAAGTAAGGGAGCAAAACTCCAAAAACCCAGAAAATCAAGCAGAACTAGCAGCATTCAACCCCATTCAAGCATAATAAAACACATAATCCGCTGAAAGAGAAACGCAAAACAAGCAGAAGATCGAAAAAACAAACCCAAAATAGAACTCCAGAGAACAAACCAGGCGCAGGGGATTAATGGGTCTTCGAGGAATAGATTGGAGAAGAAGAAACCGAACAGACAAACGAAAATGGGTTCTCAAAATTTCCGTTCAGAACTACAGAAAAACGGGATAAAGAAGGGAAGAGTTCATGGGATTCTAAAATATCACAGAGAAATGGCGTGATGAAGCTGACATACTGAAATTATAAAGGGTCCACCACCTAACCCAGATGCAAAATTCCCTCTTTTTTTTTTTTCTTGTTTGTTTCTGTTCATCAAGTGGGTCGAATTGAATTTTTCCCCTTTTTCACTTTCTTTTCAACTTTCTCAGTTGTTGCATTTTAACGGACGCCAAACGCGAATCCCTTTTGGGTAGCTGTGGTTTTTATTGTAAAGTAATGAGCTCACCTCCTAACTTCAAGGCCCGTGTTCTTGAGAATTTTGAACGATCCGTCTCTTTTCCATATGATTCAGTAGCCAATGGCGTGGTTCTAGTGTCACAACTTTTAAACTTTGATACAAAAAAGTCTAAATTAGGGTTCTTTATCTAAGAAGTTTCAAAACAAAGGATCATATCGTTTTCAATCCTATACTTTTTCCTTTTACTTTCTTTTTTAATTAACGCTATTTTATATTTTATTTAATTTCATAGAAATAAGTGTTACGTTTTTTAAATAAGATATAAAAGTGTATACAAGTAGGTCCGGTTTTCAAATCTTCTACTCCCGTTTACTTTTTAGCTAAAAGTTAATCTGAGATGAAAAATTATAGTGAAACTATAAAACAAGCCCAACTTTTTTAAATTAAAAACAAAATTATTCTCAAACAGGTCCCGAGTCATTTTTGGTAGATAATTTAGAGTTTGTTTTATACTTTCGTTCCTTGCTATATATACATTCGATTCCTTGCTATATATATTATCAACAGTTGATTTTTACGGTGTTTCAAATAGTCAACATTTTTATATTTGTATTATATCTAATTTTAAAATTTAAATTTTAACATGGAAAGCAAATATAGTATTTTATATTATAAATTCATTTTATTTTTGTTAGATAAAAAAAATATATTACAAAATTATAGGATTTTATAAAATAATAACTATAGTGATTTTATGACAAAAAAAAAAGTTAATAAATTAATTAATAATGGTTTATTACAATTACTATTAATTTTATGGTTCAATTTTTTAATTTGTTACCCACACATATTTAAAAATATAAAACATATTTCAATTAATTTTATTATTTTCAAAGTCCATTATTATTTTTAAACACCATTATTGTGGTTAAAATTATTTATGATTATTATAAATAATTGAATTATTTATTAGAGTTAGAATTTAATATGTGAAGGGGAGAAGGTATGAAAATTGATAATTACTAATTATTTATATTTTATCGTTCTCCATTTAAAAATTAAAAATATAATTATTTCCTATTGAATAAAACACCTACTTTGTTCAACTATATAAATAATAATAATAATCACAAAATAATTAAATAATAATAATAATAATAATAATTAAAAAAAAAACTTTATCCAACCATGTAGATAAGATTTTTTATATTATTTGTAACACGTGTTTCGATTTCATTGGGCAGCTTCTTTTTGTGGATTTGGGATGATGCTACCAATTTTGTAATAATTTAAAATATTTTAATTAATTTCATNCCTGGATTAAAGGGAGAAAAAAATGTCATATATAATAAGAGATTTAAGTTAAAAATAAAATTTAAATTAAATATTATTAGATATCATTTGCTTGACCTCGTGGTTGTGGGCTTTTTTGTCTTTTCCATGATGAATAATAATATTAGGATGACAATTTTTTTTTCCAAATATATGCTTTTCTTTTAATTATTCTCAAAAACATATAAACTTTTTTAATACACGTGTGAATCACGTGACAGACAATACATAATTATTAAATTTTTTTTAGCTCTCTTAGACTTTAACTTTTTTATTTTAAACTAAAGTATTATATTTAAACATGATTTGTGTTGTAAATATAAATCTAATTGTTATTTAATTTGAGCGAAGACGATTGACATATTTGTATCATACTCAATAAATAACTTATCAACTCGAGCATAGCTTCGGGATAAAGCATCAATAGTCATTTTAAAGCACGAGTTGGGTTTGTATAGTTATACAGTAAATTTGTCTTAAAAGTCACTAATCATACCCGAATTACGTAGACTAAAAACTAAACATTTATTTACCCAATATAATAGGACTAATAGATAATATAACGTTCTTTAAAATGATCACGAATGAAAAAGTAATCCGGGTACAAAAATTCGCGAGCTCAAACCATTTTAACTAGTAAATTATTGAATAGGGTGTCACAGTCTCAAACATAAATCTTTTAATTTTAATTTGTTATAAAAATAAGAAAATAATTATTCAATTTATTTATCTCTTAGACAATAAATGAGGTAAAACTATCAATCTAGTTATGGACATGGATGTCCATTTAACCCGTGGGATCGGACCATGTAAGGACCCACCTCTTATTTAAAAGAGAAATACGAGATTTCTCATTAATAGCTAAGAGGTCGGAGCCACAATATTTTTTAAATGTGAAATTATATTGAATTCGAGTGTTTGGGAATGACGTTCCATAATATATTATTAAATTTGTTAAGATGTTATAATAAAAATTATATTAAATAATTATTTGAAATAAATATTTTTTTTCAAAATAATATATATATATATATATATATATATATATTAAATGATTGGTATATTTGAGGACAAAACAATGGGAGAAGGGCAGAGTGTGAGACATTGCTGACTGTGCAGCAAAATGTACAGGTGGCACCAATCAGAACCTGAAAAGCCTTATCCAAAAATCGATAATCTGATCCCTTCCTCGTGTTCTTCATCTTCCCCAATCCATTTTCCTCCACACACACACAAGAACTTCACCATAACACCAACAACACAAAAATCCACCTTACATTCTACACTCTCTTCCATTCCCATTCTCACTTGCACCCTCCAACAATGGCTTCCACCTCTTGTTTCCTTCACCACCACGCTCTCAACGCCGCCGCCAGATCCTCTTCTTCCCCTCGCCAGGTGGCGCCAATCAAGCCGGCGCAGCTACTCGTCTGCCGTGCCCAAAAGCAGCAGCAGCAGCAGCAGCCCACTCTGGAGGAGGATGGCGGTGCTATGTCTCGCCGCTTGGCTCTCACTGTCCTCATCGGTGCTGCCGCTCTTGGCTCTAAGGTTTCTCCCGCTGATGCTGCCTATGGAGAAGCTGGTACTTTAAATCGTCCGCTTCAGAATTTTAACAAATTTACAGTTATCATCTCATTCTCTGCTGCAATGACCATGAAACCCTAGAAATTGAACAGACCTAAGCATTTTCCCTAGTAAATTGTGTGATGCGCTTTAGGGATTTTGATTAGAATTTGTCGTGGATGCTTTGAATCTTGCAAGAGATCCCCGTTGAGAATGTGATTTTGTGATCTGTTCTTGATTTCTGTAGTTTGGTATGCTACTGCAAATTCAAATAATGTGCATTGAATTAATGGCACTGAAGTTTGAGCAACTCTTTTTGATGATCTTTCGATTGTTTTCATGAAATTAAAAATTGCAGCCAATGTGTTTGGAAAGCCAAAGAGCAACACAGACTACTTGCCATACAATGGAGATGGGTTCAAGCTTTCAGTTCCTGCCAAGTGGAATCCAAGCAAAGAAAGGGAATTCCCAGGCCAAGTACTTAGATATGAAGACAACTTTGATGCCAATAGCAATCTGAGTGTCATTATCAATCCAACTGACAAGAAATCCATTAAAGACTTTGGCTCCCCTGAAGAATTCCTTTCTCAGGTAACACTCTCCTCTGCATTTAAACTTACTTCAGATTTCAGATTCCACATCGAAACGTCTCCTGAGTAAACATGTTCTAAAACCATGAGGTTGATGTCCATATTTAATGGGCTAAAATAGACAATATTTACTAGTGGTGGACTTGGATGGTTATAGATGGTATCAGATCCCTCGTCAGTTGGAGGGGGAACGAAATATTCCTTATAAGGGTGTGGAAACCTCTCCCTAATAGACACGTCTTAAAATTGTGAGACTGATGGAGATACGTAACGGTAAAAAAGATGATATCTACTAGCAGTAGACTTGAGCGGTTAGCTCTTCGAACCAAATACATTAACTTAATCAACTGGAATGTTGTTGAATCGTTACCAGATTCAATTGATGAGCTTTAACTTGGCATTTGCAGGTTGACTATTTGCTGGGGAAACAAGCCTACTTTGGAAAGACTGCTTCTGAGGTAATTTGACAACAAAATAAATGATGCATTGTGATTGCCACTGATACGAACTCAACAAATACCCATTTTAGACTATGAATTCAATATCTCTGAACATCTCAAACACTTACCACTAAGGCCACCCTCGACCCGAGTTGACGAGTTAAAATGTAATTGATCAGGGTGGATTTGACCCGGATGCGGTGGCAACGGCGAACGTATTGGAGAGCTCGGAGTTGGAAGTAGGAGGAAAACCATACTACTTCTTGTCAGTGTTGACAAGAACAGCTGATGGAGATGAGGGAGGGAAGCACCAGCTGATCACAGCAGCTGTGAAGGATGGAAAGCTTTACATCTGCAAGGCACAAGCAGGAGACAAGAGGTGGTTTAAAGGAGCAAGGAAGTTTGTGGAGGGTGCAGCCGCTTCCTTCAGCGTTGCTTAATTCAGAGAGGAACAATGTTGTTGATTAGTAATGTGAGAAGAGTGGTGCTTGATGATGTATATTGTGGAGAACATTACCTTAACCAATGAAAGGGATTCTCAATGCATTGTGTTTACGCTTGGATGAATACATTTACGCATTTGTTCGATGAAGCGTTTGAAATTGAACGAGCAAATGAAAGTTGGATTTACATTTGATCTCATCGAAACCGCCCATCTGTCTTTTAATAAGTGGATTATGTATTAAACATACGTAGACTTTAAGTTTGAGCGTTGTTTAGTCCATAAACCTTAAAAAATATATAATAAGTCTCAAACGATATATTTTATATCTACAAAATCATTGTGTTTTTTTTTTCTGTGTCTAATAAATCTAATGAGATTTTAAATTTTTAAAAAATGAGTTAATTTATAAGAAATTAAATTAAATTTTGTGTTTAGTAGAGTTTTAAAATTTTAAAATAATTCAAATATATTATATATTATTTTTCACTTCCGAAATGTTTGGGCCTGCAACCCGGTACGGTGATCAGTTCAGCAGTGGCCCATTTCAGACAGAGAGGAACAGAGAGGGGGAGAGAGAGCGAAGAAAGGTATACGTCGATGAAAGCCGAGGGAAAAGCAAGCGCCGTACATAGTTTAGGGCACTGCCTAATTGTTTCAAATGCTGTTTCTGTCTCCTGTATCTTCTCCCTTTTAGGTTTCTTATAGCTGAAGAAAAAAGCTCCTGAAACCAGTTGGGGGAAGGAAGACGCTACAGATACAAAAGCTATGGCGAAGAAGAAGCAGAAGAAGGGGGAGCAAAAGCCGAAACCCAAGGCATTTGCAGACGCGGACAGTGAAATTACTCAGGCACTCGAGCGGTTTTGCTTGTCCAATGATGAAGGTAAATTGGAAACCATGACCCAGATTATGAAATGAAAATAAGATGGAGTTTATCCAATTGTTTTTCTGCCATCTTCCAATGGAATGGAGAAATGGTTATTTGCTTTAATGGGTCTTGTGCTTTTCGGCTATGGGTGATTGCTTCTTCTTTCATGTGTTTCGGTTTTTTGCTTTTAAAAAGTTATGTGTGATTTTCAAGGCAGGGACTGTTTGCTTCTCATGACTTATCTTATTAATTCTTCGGTAGTAACGGGATTGGTTCTGTTTTCACTTCGAAATGTTTTTGCCGATATTTCACAATGGCAGAACAATAATCTATGCCTTGGTAGGTAGGAACCTGAGATTTTCTGCCTGTTCATCTGTGAAATTGTAATTGATGTTATAGGTAACATGACAAGGATGGTTGTTGGAGATTCCTGCTTGCTTGATTGGAACTAAAGCACTTTCTCTATAGCCTATCATTCTCGCATGTCTTCAATCTCATAATTCTTTGTTTTTTGTTACGTAGTATTTTTCTTCCACGTACTAATTTTGGGGTCTGTCATTATCTGCTTAATTAGCTAGCTTTTGAATGTTTCATGCAGTTTTCACTTTTGAAGCTGATCTTTCTAAGCGTGAACGTGCTCTCGTGCATGAAGAATGCAGGAAAATGGGTTTGACATCAAAGAGTTATGGGTAAGTTTCAATTAGCAATGTCTTCCCTGAGTTTAGAATGCTTATTGTCATGTGTAGCCATGTATGTAGATATTCTTGGAATGAAAATTTTCTCCTAAGCTTGGGAGGCATTTGGTAACTTTCATGTTCGTGGAATGAAATTTTCTGTGCATCTACAATTTCTCGGGCTTTGCTTAGGATTCTCATTTGCTCAACTTCTTTTGTAGACGTGGAGATCAACGGCGTGTTTCTATATATAAATCCAAACCGCAAAAAGACACCATGAAATTTTCTGAAAAAACCAAAAGTGTTTTGGACGATTTATTTAGTTCATACCCACCCGATGATGGAGAGTTGGGCAAGGAAACAATTGGGAAATCCAAGAAAAAGGCCCATAAACCAAGTCGAAAGAAAGATGATATTTTCTGGAGGCCATCAATGAACAAGGAAGAGATAATGAAGAAAGTGGAATCATATACTACTAGAGTGAAGAGTGTTGCAAATCTGAAAAAGGTTTCTTCGAGTACATGAACAAAAGTGATGAAGTTTACTGGTTTATGCTGTACCTTCATCTCTCTCTCTTTTAGTTTTTCTTATATAGGAAATGCGTTGTCATTTCATATGTTAATGCAGTAACTTAATCGTCCTCCCTCCCCAAGTTTGTATGTTTATCATTTTAACACCATAATAGCTGAAGCGAACTGTTGGTACTTTTCTTCTTGTAGATATCAGGAGATAGATCCAAGCTTCCAATTGCATCCTTTCAAGATGTCATTACTTCAACAGTTGAATCGCACCAGGTTGCTTTTAATTTACATTTATTCTACATGGTATTCGAATTTATGAATCATTTTGAGACTGCCAAAAGGACTCTATTGTTGTTATGTATTTTTTAGCTAGTTCTTTGGAAGTTAGTGATGGTCGGTCTTCTAACTTCCTCATCTCAACTGATGCATCAATTTCTATTCCAATAACTGTCTGATCATTGCTTTATGCAGGTCGTTCTCATATCTGGCGAAACTGGGTGTGGAAAGACAACGCAGGTTACTCAATCTTCTCTTTAATGATTTCTAGTTTTCTATTTATTTATTTATTTTCTCTGAATACATCATTGCTTGCCTGATGCTCTGTTTTGGATGCAATGACTTTTGTTCTAATAGATATATTCACCCGTCTTTCCTGTATATAAGTTGCATGATGTTTGATTTTTTATGTCCTTGATAACCCACCCTTTGGAAAAGAATTAGCAATTTTTATTGATGAAAGAAAGAGATGTAAACTTCGAATGAGATATCCACCTCCTACTCTATGATCATTGCCGTCTTCGTGAATCACCTTATGGATTTTCTTTTTGTACTCTTTTGTGTTTCAAAGCCCAGTCTCGTTGGAAAAAAAAAAAAAAAAAAAAAAAACTTACTCGTCCTAGGGTGGGTATTAATTTATTCTTTAGCAAAACCCAGTCTTCCGAAAATTAGCAGCTGGCTCATATATATGCTGCTTATTTTGCTTGCATTTTGAATGTGGATAGCGAGAGGAAAAATATGACGCCCATCACAATTTTGTTTTTCTTTAACGAAATGACCTCCAGAAAGCTTGATGATCTTCCAGCACCACTTAAGAGACCCTTTTTTTTTTTTTTTTTTTTTTTTTTTTTTTTTTTTNTACAACGTTAGAATGAAAAGGGTACCTATTTTACAAATTATTTCAAAATAAGAATTGTAAAATTGCTTGGGATTTAGTTATTTTTGTTGCGTGCTATATAATTCTTTTGATAATATGGTGTAGGTTCCTCAGTTTCTTTTGGATTATATGTGGGGTAAGGGAGAGGCATGTAAGATAATCTGTACTCAACCTCGGCGAATATCTGCGACATCAGGTTTGCGCCATTTATTACCTTTCTGGATATCTCTTTTCTTTCTATAATTAGCTTTTTAAACTTAGTTTATTATATTAACCATTCTTATTTCCATTTTCTTTGAATTTATTGTTTTCTTCTTCTGTTTTAGTTTCTGAGCGAATCTCCTATGAAAGGGGAGAAAATGTTGGAAGTGATGTTGGATACAAGGTATTCTTTCTGCTGGTAGTTTACATAAAAAGATATCTCATTAGCAATCTAGTATAGAGTTTTATTCTCCTTTGGAGTTTCAATGTGGGCCTCATTATCTTGAAGTAACTGATGTTGGGAAGATGTTCATGATGGAAATAGGATAGGACCTTATCATTTCAAACGTTTTGTTCTTGGTGCTTGTATGATCTAAATGCATGGATGTACCTGTTGTTCGGGGTTCAGCTGGATTGAAATCATGTTTTTTTTCCTTATTCTGTAGCTTATATTGAGAATTTATGCAACAGCAGATACTCCTTATTAGCAAGGGGCACTTTTGGAATTCTCCTCTTAAATATATGTGGATTTATATAACATCTTGCTTAATATAGCTTTCATAGACATTATATTAACTGACGTTTTCTTTTTATAATGGAAGATACGGTTGGAAAGTAAAGGTGGCAGGCACTCATCAATTGTACTCTGCACAAATGGTATTCTGTTAAGGGTGCTGATTTCTGAAGGGTTGGGAAAATTAACTACGGAAGCTTCAGAAAAAAGTAGGAAAAATGTTGTGTCTGACTTAACTCACATTATTGTGGTATGTTTTCTATGTCTCGCTTCTGGATTTTATCATTTTCTTTTGGCATTGCGTGTGGTTTTGTTGCTCTGGGTTGGTAGGGTATACCGCCGGAAAATTTGGTGCATCCATAGCTTAATGTACTTTTGGAGTCTGGAGAGAGGTTTTTTCCCAACCAACTTTCATTACAAGATTATTATTATTTTGATAAGAAACAAAAGATTTCATGAAGGGAAGGAAGTGCAACCTAGGGGAGGGCCAGGGAAGAGAGAGCTCTGTGCCAACAGAAACAACTGAAAACAACTTAGAGGAAAGAGCTACTGTTGGTGCAAGAAGTATTGCAATAACAGTTCAATTGCAAATTAGAGGCGGCATGCCATACAAATCACAAAGAAAAATAATACCTTCCATGTTTCTGCTGTATTGAGAACTCTGATTTTTGTTCTAACCAAAATAAGCTTCAAAAGGTTCTGGCTACACATACCCTAAATTTATCATAAATTCCTCATCACAGGAAAAAAAAAAAAAAAAAAAAAAAAGAANAGAAAAGAAAAAAAGAGACTTGCTAGAACAAATTTTCTTTTATCTTGAGGCGGATACAAACAGACTTCCTCCAGTATTGTCTTCAATATTAATTAATCTTGCAGTATTACATGTTCCTCGCAAGTTTTGTTGTTTTCCTTCATTCTTATTTCTACGTTTATAGGATGAAGTTCATGAAAGGGATCGCTACTCTGATTTCATTCTAGCAATTTTGAGGTATACTTCACTTTCATTGGTTATCTCATTTATGTGCTATTTATTACACGTCTCTTTTTCCACATTGAAAACAAAACTGCTGTCAGTTATCCTGCATATTGTCCCACGAGTTTACAAACAAAAATGCACCAATTCTTATGTCACATAAATCTTTTGATAAGAAACTCCATCGAGAAGCTAAACTGAATTTTAAAGTAGTCGTAGATTTCTTCAATACTTGGATACATTTAATTATTGAAACTTCTCATGTGTTACATTAAATGCAAAATCATCAATTGAGTTTCTCTCAGACATGCTATGTTTCCTTGATTAATAATTTAGATTCCTTTGAGTGAGAGTTCCTTGATGGATTGCGTATGTTAATCTTAAGTTTGTGTTCTTTCACCTTAGTTCTCCATTTTGAGCTGGCTTATTTATTAAAATTTTTGGATATTTTCCGTCAATTCTCTTTCACTTGTTTGCAGAGACTTGCTTCCTACATATCCTCATCTACGGCTGGTTAGTTCTATTTTCTTGGTTTTTACTTGAGATATTTTTGTGTTCTTCAACTATTCATACCATTCAAATTATTCATACTTCTATTAATGAGATAGATATTTGAATAGAAACAATACTTGTAATTGTAGAAAACAAGAAAAATAGAAGATTTAGGGTAGCTCGTTATTTGATTATGACTGAGATGTGTGGTTTTGTTTTATATCCTGACAGATACTAATGAGTGCTACTATTGATGCTGAACGGTTTTCAAAATATTTTGGTGGCTGTCCAATCATCAGTGTTCCTGGATTCACGTTTCCTGTAAACCTCCCACTTAAATCTTGTAGTTTTGTGTCTTCATGTAATTTAGGCCAATATTCTAACATTTAAATATTCAGGTAAAAAATTTCTACCTTGAGGATGTGCTATCTATAGTGAAATCTTCGGAAGAGAACCACCTTGATGATAGTACGGTGGGTGCTTCAGATGAAGAAACTGAGCTAACAGAAGAAGACAAGCTTTCTTTGGACGAAGCAATTCACTTGGCTTGGTTGAATGATGAATTTGATCCCCTTCTAGAATTGGTTGCTTCTGAGGGATCCTCTCAAATTTTTAATTATCAGCATTCTGTGACGGGCTTATCACCTCTAATGGTGCTTGCTGGAAAGGGTAGAGTTTCCGATGTTTGCATGCTGCTATCTTTTGGTGCGATGTGTGAATTACAGGCCAAGGATGGCATGACTGCGTTGGAAATGGCTGAGCGAGGAGAACATAAAGAAACTGCTGAAGCAATCAGAAAACATTTGGAAAGTTCCATGTCCAACTCCAAGGAAGAACAACGATTGATTGGTAAATATCTTGCAAGAAATTCTAATTCTGTTGATGTTGCTCTTATAGACCTGCTGTTAGGGAAAATATGTCTTGATTCGAAAGAAGGAGCTATTCTTGTTTTCCTTCCTGGATGGGATGATATCAGCAAGACTCGGGAAAGACTTTCAATCAACCCTATCTTCAAGGATGCATCAAAATTTTTAATAATATCTCTTCATTCAATGGTTCCTTCTAAAGAGCAAAAGAAGGTTTTCAAAAGACCACCTCCCGGTTGCCGCAAAATTATTCTGTCCACTAATATTGCTGAAACAGCCATTACCATTGATGATGTGGTTTATGTTATAGACAGTGGATGGATGAAAGAAAAAAGTTATGATCCTTACAGTAATGTTTCTACTTTTCAATCATCTTGGATATCAAAGGCTAGTGCCAAGCAGCGTGAGGGACGAGCAGGTCGCTGCCAGCCTGGGATATGCTATCATCTCTATTCAAAATTTCGTGCATCTTCTCTTCCTGATTTTCAAGTTCCTGAAATTAAGAGAATGCCAATAGAGGAACTTTGTTTGCAGGTGCGTTTTTTGCCTAGTTCTTTATTATCACGTGTAATATTTACTGAGATCACATAACCCATTCTCTCTAAAAACATAATTGCACTTTAAACTGTTTATTGGTGTGCTATTCTGATGTATGATTGTACCAAAGCTGAATGTGACTGAGTAGTGGTGAAAAGAGTGGAGGTGGGAATGGTGACGAAACCAAGGAAAAAGTATTATGAAAACAGTGGATTATGTAGCAAGCTATCATTTTCCTTTGGAATTGTGTTTTAGATGGAAGATAAAAGAAGCAATACTGTATGTCATTAGTCTCCATCAACGCCATTCTGGCTAAATGGTTGTGGCATTTATTCATGGAGTATGGCACGAAGTTATTACGAGTAATCATGGTTCACACCCTTTTGAGCGAGTGGTTGTCAATTGTGCTAAATGGCCCGGTAAAAACCTTAGGGAAGTTACTGCCTCTGATCTTCCCTCTTTTTCTCCTTGTGTTAGATGTTTTGTGGAGGACGAGTCTAGTGTTTACTTTTGCGGGTTTGTTGGGTGGGTGATAAACCTCTTTGTGAGCTGTTCTCGTGATTATATCATATATCGAGTGAGAAATGCATTTTGTGGCTTCTATCTTACCTTCCTTTGATCCCTCCTCGTCATTATCTTTGGTTTTCATTGATCTCCTTGCGTGAGAGAGAGGTGATAGCTGTCGTGGGTCTTCTTTCTGTTCTTTGGAGTAAGTTTATGATTTGTGGGAGAATAAACTTTAGGTTTTGGACCCCTAATGTTTCAAGGATTTTTTCGTGTACCTCCTTCTTTTCATTTGTTTTTCTTCCCTTCGCACCTAACAACCTTTGCTTTCTCCTCACTCTAAAAGGTTAAAATCTCTAGAATGGTAAAACAAAAAATTTTAACGACATTCCTCCTTGGTGTTGTTCCTGCAGTGGTTTGTGCTTTGTGTAGGAGTCAGGAAGAGGATCTCCATCACTTATTATAGGGTTTTTCAGTTTTCTCAATCTATCAATCTGTGGGCACGGTGTCTGCAGTCATTTGGGCATTGTTTGACTTCGAATTAAGATTGTTATGTTATGGTGAAGGAGAAGGGCAAAGTTTTGTGGCATGCTAGCTTCTTTGCCATTTTTGTTGGGTACTTGGCTAGAGTATTATAGTAGGCTTTTTAGGGAAATAGAGAGGCCGTGTAGTGAGATTTGGGAGGTGTCAAAGTTTCATTGTGGGCTTCGGTCACTCAACCTTTCTGTAATTATGATATTAGTTTGATCTTGTTGGACTTGAGTCTATTTCAGTGACTAGTTCTAACGTTCCCTTTTGTTGGGCTTGTTTTTTGTATGCCATTGTTTCCTTTCATTTTCTCGTTGAAAGCGCATGAAATTTCAGTTTCTTACAAAAAAAAAAAAAAAAAAAAAAAAAAAAAAAAANATTAAGAATCTCTTGTTTATTATTGTTAAAGGTATTCCTAATTGTAGGATCGTTGTTTAATTGTTTTTGTTCTGTAATTATTTTGCAGGTGAAATTGCTTGATCCAAATTGTAGGATAGAGGATTTCTTGCAGAAGACTTTGGACCCTCCAGTTTTTGATACTATCCGTAATGCAATATTAGTCCTTCAGGATATTGGGGCTTTGTCACACGATGAGAAACTGACTGAGCTTGGGGAGAAATTAGGCTCTTTGCCTGTTCATCCAGTAACAAGCAAGATGCTTATTTTCGCTATATTGATGAACTGCCTCGAGCCTGCTCTAACTCTGGCATGTGCTTCTGACTACAAGGACCCTTTCACTCTTCCCATGTTACCAAGCGAAAGAAAAAAGGCTGCTGCGGCTAAAGCAGAGCTTGCTTCTTTGTATGGTGGGCATAGTGATCAACTGGCTGTGGTAGCTGCATTTGATTGCTGGAAGAATGCCAAAAGAAGGGGTCAAGAGGCCCGCTTCTGTTCTAAATACCATATCTCTCCGAGCACTATGTCTATGCTTTTTGGCATGCGGAGACAACTCGAAATGGAACTAGTTCAAAATGGTTTTATACCTGAGGATATTTCAACTTGCAGCTTGAATGCTCGTGACCCTGGCATACTCCACGCTGTCCTTGTGGCTGGTTTATATCCAATGGTGGGAAGATTACTTCCACCTCAGAAAAAGGGAAAACGAGCTGTTGTAGAAACTGGTTCGGGGGGTAGAGTTCTTTTGCACCGACAGTCCCTTAACTTTGAACTGTCACACAAGCTAACAGATTATTGCCCTCTAATTGTTTATGATGAGATAACCCGTGGGGATGGTGGTACACATATAAGAAACTGTACTGTTGTCGGGCCTCTCCCATTATTAATGGTTGCAAAGGAGATTGCTGTTGCCCCTGCAAAGGAGAATGATAATGGTAAAGGTGATATTGTCAATGATACCGACGGCAATGATGAAGCTGGTGTTGTTGAAACTGTTGAAGATAAAATGGATATAGAAAATAAACCAAATGAACAACCAGAAGAGATGATTATGTCCTCCCCTGATAACTCAGTAACTGTGGTTGTTGACCGTTGGTTATACTTTTGGTCAAAGGCACTTGATATTGCTCAGTTATACTGCTTGAGAGAGCGATTATCTGCAGCCATCTTATTCAAAGTAAGTGGTTATAGGCTCTTATTCTTGGTTTCGAGGAGTTGCTTAATTTTACTCGTACACTCTTGCTTGCCTTTTCTGCATGATTGTAATGACTTTTTACTGTGTTTCAGGTAAAGCATCCAAACAAAATTCTTCCTCCTGTTCTTGGGGCCTCCATGCACGCCTTAGCTTGCATTCTATCTTATGATGGGTTAACTGGTATATCATTAGAATCAGTAGAAATGTTGACGTCGATGGTAGATGCGACTGAGATTAGCAATTTTGTACCTGGGAGGTCCAATGAAACACACAAGAAAGTAAGTTCGTTTCATAGATCACTTTCAAATTATAATGATTTTACTGTTCCGGAATCAAGTGGAACATCAAATTTAAACCATCCGTTCAGTCAGAATTTTTTACCACCGCCTGATTTTAGAGCAGCAAACCCAAGTGACCCATCAAGCCCTAATTTTAGGGCTTTCCCTAATTCAGTCTATGCAAGGTCAACACTGCAGCCACATAGAGAGCAGGAGCATCCCCAGCCGGCCAAACCCTTTCAAGACCAAAATGCTACCCAGCAGCAGCATGCTCCAGAGCACAAAACACGTAAACAGAGAAAGTCCCGCAGGGAGCGCAAGGCAGCTCAACAACAGAAACATCCCCAACTGCAGAAGCCTCCATCAGGAGAACCCAGTTTAAATGGGTATGGATTAAGCACGTATGGACCATATGGACTCCGGGGCATTTCTTTAAAGCGACCACGTGGTAATGGGGCGGGATAACGTCTAATAAATAAGTAAACAGGTAATCTTCAGGTGACTGAAATCAGTGGATGTATTGTAATAGCTTCAGATGGGCATGCTGTGGTGGATGTGGCTTCTCTGTAGTCTGTCCAATGATTAGTGGAAACTGTGAATCTCAGTTACGACCTGAGGTAAAGCAATTAAGCCACAAGGTACTCCAGTTTTTTGTTTCTTACACCCTTAGTTTCTTTCACATGTTTTTGTTTTGGTGGGGGTGGGGTTAATGATCTTGATCATTTGCAACATTTACTTAGTAGTCACATGCACCAGGGTTCGTATTTTTAGGACACATTCGAGACTAATTTTGAAATGGTTAAAATCACTTATTTGATACATTTCTTCAAACAAGAACAACCCTATGTTTTTACTAGTACTCTTGTGAGCCATCGTCTTACCTGTTTCGATCTTTCCCGTTTGCCCTTAAACAGATGTCTAGACTCTGTTAAGAGAAAGGAACTCTGCCGAAGTTTCCTCTGCGGGTTTTGCTGATGAAACGAGCAGCGACCAAATCCATCCATTATAGCTTGCTTTCAGGCACAGTTGTAAGTATTGTAAATGATCAGGCTTCGTTTTCGCCGCCTCTCCGAGCATTCCATGCAATACGCGGGTTCGTTTAGGTGTATTCTTCTGGGTTTTAGCACATTAATGATAGAACAGATGTGTTAAGCATATGATATTATGAGTAGTGAGAGGATATGCTTCCTTGATTACACTTTTCATTTGTCTTTGTTTACAAATACACCCATTTACTGTTCTTCTGTTCTCTCTCTCTCTCTGCCATTCTAAAATCTGGGATGTTGAAAATGATAGTATTTCTAATGATGGGTTGAGTTTCTTATTGAATTTTTTTCGTTTCTTATTTTATACTACTTAAATACGAGCGGTTATTTTTAATTAAATATGAATCGCTACTATAAATCTGATTGAAAAGTATAAATGTTAAATCTCGGGAATTCTATATCTTTCAAAACAAGACTTGACTTTTGCTTTACAATTAGATCCAACGTCCATTTCTATTTTGAAAAAGGTTTTTCAGTCGTGTTGAACTTAAAAAACTGTCTAAATTCTTTTAAAATAAATGAATTTGATTAATAAAGCCAAAATTAATATACATTCATGAAAATTAAAAACTATTATTTTAAAACTTTGTTCAATACTTTTCATTTAAATAATTAATACCAAAAATTAAGAGAGAGAAAACGATGGTTTGGTCGGTCTATCCCAAACATTCAAAAAAATAAATTAAAATAGGCTTGAAAATAATAATAATATTATATATATGTATAGGGACAATATCGTCATTTTAAATCGCACGCGTGCAAGTTGAGATTGAAGAATCATACCCATGCAGCCGCCATCACATTATCAAGGACACAATAATTACACCGTTAAATAATCATTAAATAATCCAATAATTTTTATTTCATTAAAGATAAAAAAAAATACAAAATTCAGCTTTTACCTATATTTTGATGGATTTATTTATTTCCATAAAATTTTATTTTAATTTCATCGAATAATCTTTCTAATTTTTGTTAATTTATATACTAATTAAAAAGTAATGTAAAAATCTTTAATTTTAATTTGAATAACTCTATCAAAACATTTTTTTTATTAAAAAAAAAAAAAAAAATCACTTTTTTAAAAAATAAAACTTTTTAATTATTAAATTTGTACTATAGCCCTGCTTTACAGTACACTAAAGATATATGATATTACTTTTATTGAAAATTTATGAGAGGATACAAGTTGCAACATAACCAGAAATTTATGCAACTTGATAAATCTAGGTCAATTCTGTCGTCTTCTTCAATCCTCAGATCATCATCTCTTCTTGTTTTGTTCTTCGCTTAATCTTTTGTGATGTTTTGTGGTCGATTGATTTTTGGGTTTGAAATCCTTTTTGTTAGTCCATGGATGAACGCCTGAACGGAGCGTTTTCAGTAAGATTTCGATTCCATTTCTGACTATTGAGTCTTGATTATCTGTGTTTGTTTGATTATTGACGACGTAATTTCCATCCATGGGTTCGATCAAGAAATAGTTAAGAAATTTCCCTATTTGGTTCAATTAGTTCTTGTTCCAAATCTGTGTTCTGAGCATTGTGATTTTGTTCAATCTTTGTTACTTTTGAGCTTCTTTCTTCAGTTATCTTAGTGGAAACGCATATTTTAAGCCATGGACGATCCTTCCTCGTCTTCTTATGTGTCAAATGGGTCCAGTTATAACAACGTTGCTGCAACATTCAGCAATGACCCTTCTGCGAACTCTGACCATTTGTGCCTTAACAAGCTAAGCGCAAGCCTCGAGAAGCTAGTGGATGATTCTGACTATGACTATACCGATGCAGTGGTTGTTGTTGAGGGCATTGAAGTTGGTGTTCATCGCTGTATATTGGCGGCTCGGAGTCTGTTTTTTCATGAGCTTTTTAAGCAGGAAATGGATAGCTCCACAAAAGATGGAAAGCCAAAATATTGTATGTCTCAATTGATACCTTTCAGTAAGGTTGGAATTGAAGCTTTCAAGGTTATCTTGAATTACTTGTACACGGGAAAGCTAAAGCCATTGCCACCAGAAGTGTCAACGTGTGTGGATGAGTCCTGTGCCCATCATGCTTGTGGCCCTGCTATTAATTTTACTCTACAATTGTTGTATGCTTCTGCCACTTTCAAGACGAAAGAGATGGTATTGCTTGTTCAGGTACGAGAACATTTCTCAAATTCTTCATATTTCTTATCCATATGGTTTTGTTGGTCAGTCTCTTTGATGGAAAGCTTACTGTTTTATCCGTTGGTTTTTCATAGTTCATGTTATCACTTCGTTATTTGAGCCCAATACTGTAGTTTCTTTCGCAGATTTTTATGGGGAAACCACTGAAAAGAAATGAAATGCAGTATAGAATTAGATTGGTAACATTAAAAGGATGGCACTCGGACTATCTAGAATAATTAGGCAAAAAGCAGCTCGAGAAGATTCTTTATTAGATAGTCTGGGTGTCATGTAGTTGGTGAAGAACTAGTCTATCATTCAAAGATAAAACACATTAGGTGGTGATACCATTTTACTCGCGGATTAGTGGAAGAAGGTGATGTGTGTTTGGGGAAGATAAATGGTGCAAAGAATCCAGCAAACATGTAGACAAAATGTGTTGATGTTGGAAATTTGAGTGTGCAAAACCTTAATTGATATGGTGCAGTGAAGATGCTGATGGTCGTTTGAGAATGAAATTCTTGGTTGACTTATTAGTCTCCAAGTGGGAGAATTGTTAGGGTAAAAAAAATGTTAGAAATCACAACTCTCCATAATGGTATGATATTGGATATTGTCCACTTTGAGCATAGGCTCTCATAGTTTTAGTTTAGGTTTCTCCAAAAGGCCTCATTCAATGAAGATGTATACCTTACTTATAAACCCATAATCAACCCCTTTAATTAGTTGATGTGGGACTCCATATCCAACAATCCTCCCCTCGAACAAAGTACACCACAGAGTCTCCTCTGAGCCCTACAGAGCCCATAAACTGCCTCCCCTTAATCGAGGCTCGACTCCTTCTCTGGAGCCATCGAATAAATTTCACCCTTTGTTCAATACTTGAGTCACTTTTGGCTACACCTTCGAGGCTCACGACTTCTTTATTTGACATTTGAGGATTCTATTGACATGACTAAGTTAAGGGCACGACTCTGATACCATGTTAGAAATTATGACTCTTCACAATAGTATGATATTGTCCACTTTGAGAATAAGCTCTCATGGTTTACTTTTGGTTTCTCCAAAAGGCCTCGTTCCAATAAAGATGTATTCCTTACTTATAAACCCATGATCAACCCCTTAATTAACCGACGTGGGACTCCTCTCCCAACATTTATAGCATAGATGAACTTTTTGCTACTTTTAAGAAAGAGATCATTAGCTTAGCTGTTTGGCCTGTGGTAGCTATGTGCTTATTGATTAATGGATTACTGATGGATTAGATGAGCATGAGGTAGTTTAATCTAATAGATAGCTTAATCTGCATACTATACTGATTCTGCAAAAGGGTCAGTTCACTATGTCAACTGCTTATCCTGCATTAGCATAACAAAATCAAGTCATAGGGTGCTTCATTTTAGTTTAGGTTCTTTCTCTTCAACCTGATCGTGAGTGAATACACAATCTTACTCGGTATCGACTAAATTGTGCAGCGTCGGCTCCTAAGTTTTGTTGAGAAGGCATCTGTGGAAGATGTGATGACTATACTGATTGCTGGATACCATTGTCATCTGGACCAGCTACTCTCCCCTTGCATCCAACGAGTCGGGAGGTCGAACCTTGAGGCTATATCTATCGAAAAAGAGCTTCCAAATGAAGTTGCAAGTGAGATTAAGTCACTGCGTATGAAATCTCAGGTAGAGACTGAACCAAATATTGTAGAAGAGGTGGACCTAAACCGTGAGACGAAAATCAGAAGGCTCCACAAAGCATTGGATGCTGATGATATTGAACTATTGAAACTTCTTTTAAATGAATCTTCTGATATTACATTGTATGATGCTTACGCCCTTCACTATGCAGCTGCCTATTGTGATCCTAGAGTGATTAAAGAGGTTCTTAATCTAGGCTTGGCAGATCTCAATCTTAAGAATCCTAGGGGACAAACAGTTCTTCATGTTGCTGCAAGGCGTAAGGATCCTAAAATCATTGTGGCCCTTCTGGATAAGGGAACCTCTGCTTTAGAACGTACAGCTGATGGACAAACTGCGGTTACAATCTGTCGGAGGCTGACTAGGCCTAAGGATTATAATGAGATAACTGATAAGGGACAGGAGTCTAATAAAGATCGGTTGTGCATTGATGTGTTGGAGAGAGAGATGTGTAGGAGTTCAGTTTCTGGTGGCATGGAAATGGAAACTCAGATTCCCACGGCTGATATGCATATTCTAGATTATCTTGAAAATAGAGGTGACATTCTCTCTCTCTCTCTCTATATATATATATATATATATTCACACATCGGTAATGATAGTAAGATAGCTATATGTAACAGCACTACTAGTAGATATTGTCTTCTTTGAGCTTTTACTTTTGGGGTTTCCTTTACAATTTTAAAACGTGTCTGGTAGGGACGTTTGGTAGGGAGAGGTTTTCACACCCTTATAATAAACGTTTTGTTCTCCTCTCCAACTGTGTGGGATCTCACAATTCACCCCCCTTTGAGGCCCAGCATCTTTGCTGGCACACCGCTTGGTGTCTGGCTCTGATACCATTTGTAACGGCCCAAGCCACGTCTAGTAGATATTGTTCTCTTTGGGCTTTCCCTTCCAGGCTTCCCCTCACGGTTTTAAAACGTGTCTAGTAGGGAGAGGTTTCCACACTCTTATAAGCAATGCTTCCTTCTCCTCTCCAACCGTGTGAGATCTCACAATCCACCCCCCTTGGGGGACCAGCGTCCTTGCTGGCACATTACCCGGTATCTGGCTCTGATACCATTTGTAACAGCCCAAGCCCATTTTTAGTAGATATTGTTCACTTTGAGCTTTCTCTTTCGGGCTTTCCCTCAAGGTTTTAAAACGTGTCTGGTAGAGAGAGGTTTCCACACCCTTATTAGCAATATTTCGTTCTCCTCTTCAACCGTGTGGGACCCCACAATCCACCTCCCTTTGGGGCCCAATGTCATCGCTTGCATACCACTCGGTGTCTGGGGCCCAATGTCATCGCTTGCATACCACTCGGTGTCTAACTCTGATATCATTTGTAACAACCCAAGCCCACCTCTAGCAGATATTGTTCACTTTGGGCTTTCTCTTTCGGGGTTTCCCTCAAGGTTTTAAAACGAGTCTAGTAGGGAGAGATTTTTACACCTTTTTAAACAACGCTTTGTTCTCTTCTCCATCTGTGTTGGATACTATATGTCACAAAATCTAGCTCCTCAAAGTTTGAACTTATTCTAACAAAATTAAATCTAAGCACTATCAAATCAAGAACCCAACATTTGTTTCCTTTGTTTCAGTGACCATTGCTCGTTATGTTTTCCCTGCCGAGGCCAAGCTCGCAATGGATATTGCGGATGCCAATTTAACAATAGCATATAAGGGCCTTGTATCGTCCAAGGGGTCATCTGGCAACTTGCTGAAGCTTGACTCGAATGAAACACCATCCATGCGAACCAAAAGACTCCAATCAAGAATGAAAGCTCTAATGAAAACAGGTACTTTTCAGAACACTATCTATTAATTACTTTCTACTTTTCATCCAATTGAGTGTAAGATGAGCTCATCACTCATGTAACATCACACCTGATCACAGTGAATACGGGTCGACGCTTTTTCCCTCATTGCTCGGAAGTTCTCGACAACTTTTTAGCCGATGACATGCCCGACCTTCTGTTCCTTGAAAAGGGAACTCCAGAGGAGCAGCGGAAGAAGAAGGCTCGGTTCATGGAACTTAAAGATGAGGTTCAAAAGGCATTATCCAAGGACTTAGCGGAGAACAACCGATCAAGCGTTTCATCGTCCTACTCATCCTCTTCCTCGCCAAAACCGAGCGCAAAGCAGAAGGGTAGGAGAAAATAAAGTGAGACCTGTGCTGTAGAGTTTGAATGTACAAATATTCTTGATTTTCTTAACATATCCTTTCTGTTTTCGGGCTGTAAAATAGTACCAACTTTTTAGCTCACGTTAATATTAAAACATTAAACTTCGACCAAAATGTCAAGTTCGTATTCCATCCTATTGGAACGAAATCAATGAAATTAAAGAATTACCTTTTCGTTCCATTATTAATAATTCTAAGCTTTTCCTTTGTGAAGTCAATTTGCTTCAAAGTCATCTAACATCTAAAATTTACAACGAGCGAATCGTGACACGTGTTGAATAATCACAAGGAAAAAAAAAGAAAAAAAAAACTATGATGTTACCACATCTTTGAAATTTGAGGGGCCACCACAGCTTTTCCAAAGGCTATGGGAAGTGATAGCAATTTCTTTGCTTTGCCTACATATGCCCTTTTGGTGAAGTTGTCATAGTCATTAGCTTCAATGGAATCTAATATTTGCTTATAAAGCATTAAGGACGCCCACACTGGCCATCTACTGGCTTCATTCAGCTCTCCAATGCCCTTCTCAGCCTCATCAAAGAACATTCTTGCTCTTTTTATCTGTCCTTTCATGAAACTCCGCCACTTTTCGGTCACTTTCCCTCGGAATATGTCATCGTCGCATAGCCCAGCTTGTGCCAACTCGTCTTGTGGGAGATACACTCTTCCCCTCCTAGCACTGTTGAAACAAAACGTGACACAACTCCTCAAAGATACGAACAAACAAGAACATATTGCTAAGTTTCGAAAAGTTCGAAAACATTTCCTTGTGGCATTGTAGTTTGTAAATGTTAAAAGTAACTTTAGTTGCTAAGATTGTGGAAGAAAGCTTACTCTTCTCCAACGTCTCTTAGAATGTTAGTGAGTTGATTGGCGAGTCCGAGAGCCAATGCTGCATTGTAGACGCTCTCAACTGAAGCTTTCGACTCGGGTGCCAATCCCATGACAGGAACACTCATGAGCCCCACAGTCCCAGCAACATAATAGCAGTAAAGGTAAAGCTCGTCGAAGTTCTCGTATCTCGATTTTCGCAAGTCCAACCTCATTCCTTCGATCATGTCCTTGAAGGGCTGTCGAAACACAACGTATACATACGTGAGCCATCTTTACTCGAAGATGAGAGTAGTTAAATCATCGTTGCTCGTTTTAAATCATTGGGATCTGATTATTTGTTAACCATGACAGCCCAGAGTTCTCATATCACAAAGGAAGGAGTGAGTTTACCTGAATGTCAACGGGGTATTTTGAGACTGTATCAGAAAGAGCAGCATCATACATATCATACGCTCGACCCTCAAACAGATCGGTTAGTCGTTTCTCCCATCGCTCGAGAGCCTTAGGTGTGATGTGTGAAGCATTTGGTCCATCCACGAGCTCGTCCGTCCTTCTGCACCACACTGCATTACAAATAGTTACACTCTTGAATGTTCAAAACTGAAGATAACATCAAAATGAAAATTCTGAACTGCTATGGCAACAAAATTCAGCTAAGAAGTTAAATGTTTTCTTAAGAACGACGAAACTATGGTAGACAATGGTAAGAAAACAAACACAATTTCGAAAAACCAAAAATCAAACAGTTATCAAACGACCAATGTACACTTTTTAAAGTTCAAGAACTTATGAAAAAAAACCTGAATCATCAACAAAAACAACCAGAAAAGCATGGCTACCACCACATGGAGCAATACAGCCAACTTGTTCTATAGAAATGGACAAAGTTTGCAGTAGACAAAAAGATAAGATGCTGGAGGAAGAGGATGACTGATACCGTAAATCGCCCACACCGCTCTTCGTCGCTCCGGTGTCATAAGCTGTGTCCCTGAGAACAGCAAGAAAGAGGCTCAATCAAACAATCATTTGCAGGTTGAGAAACAGAGTTGATAAATATGAAGAGTTGAGATACAATAAAACTATGCCTGTTTTTATCACAATCTGGATCAACCAAGGGACAGATATCATTCCACCATTATCACTATCAGATCCATTGTTATGGCAGCCAAACAATTCATATCCCAACAGTGAAAAATGGCAAGACAAAAATGAAGCAGTAGAGCAAAGAGGGTAAAGTTTACCCAGATAAAATGTTTTGGCATACTCAGCACAGACCTCACCACAGCGAGAATATGCTTCATCCAAGAGATTCCCATCACTAATACCCTCATTTTGTATGGTTTTATCCCAATCCAAAGCTGTTTCTCCATCCCTCTTGGGCAGCTCCCTCACAAGAGCTGCTTGTTTCAGAACAACTTCATACACCCTTTCTTCAGAGGATCTTGAAGGGTTGGCTACAGCAGCAGAGGATGCCAAAACCCCACAAGAAAACAGACTCAATCTCTTACACCCATTCGACCTGCTGCTGCTGCTGCTGCTGCTGCTGCTAATTCTTGGCATGGGGCTCAGCAGGGAGTTAGCATTGACACCAGACATCTTCTCTTCACAGCCACCCACAAAAACCCCCTCAAATTTTCTTCTCCTCCTCCTCTTGCAGCTTTTCTGTAAGCCTTTTATCTGAGAGACTCAAAGAGAGAGAGAGAGAGAGCAAAAAGGGTAAATGGGTGACTACCAATCTTTTATCCATAATGAATTTAAAGTCGTCTATGGTGGGATTTCAAGAAGCAGTTCTTCCCTTGAATAATCCCAAGGATCCCACATGGGGGGATTCGTGGACAGAGTTAAGACCCCATATCATATTTTTGTTGTTCCCACAAAGTAATTTACTTAGAGAGAGGCACTCAGATTGTGGCCTCTGCTTCGAGGTAGAATAGTGGTGAAAGGGATATCCAAATTGGAAGCTTTGATAACTCCAAACAACTTAACAAAAAGTTTAGTTGGGATGTTAACACTATCAAAACTAAGTATTTATTGTTAACTTTTATTCATTTGGAGTTTTTAAGGTTTTATAAATTTTATATTTTTGGAGTTTTTAAGGTCAACTGTTTTTAATACCTACTCTAAATTAATCTGTGATAAAGAAAACCCAATAATAATATTAAATAATTACAAATAATAGATGTGCATCTATATTTATTTTAACTTTTTTTAATTTCCCCATTATTTTTCATTAACAACTCTTATTAAAAATAATATATATATATTAGTTTTATTAAGAACTCAAATTTAAATAAATAATTCGGAGTCTAATAAATGTTTCAATCTAACTAAATTCAAACCATAAACATTATGAACTATACTCAAGTTGACAATTCTTGAAATCGGTAAATAAAAATGGTACGAACTTCTCCACATTTATAAATTAATTTAAAATTTACCATCCATTCAAAATAATTTTTTTGTTTAATGAAACACACGACGAGCATTATGAAATAAAAAAAATTAATTATTATTGCTAATATTTTAATTACTTTTTATTTTTGAAAAAAATGTGTGAAAATTGAGGTTGATAAGTCAAGAAATAATGATTTATTTAGAGCAAAAAATAAGTGCAAAAGGGAATTTCAAATCCAATATGATTTGGATCCCAAATTCATGAACTAATACAAGCTTTTGTTTTTTCATCAAATCAACCATCAATTTTCTTCTTCTTTTTCTCTACACTAATTATGCAAATATTTATATACATCTATTTTAGATTAAATTATTTATAAATTTTAGAATTTTAGAATTTTTTTTTTTTTAAATAACTTCAAATTTTAAAAGTATTTTTTTTTTAAATTAAAAATTCAAGAATAAAAAGCGAAAATTTTAAAAATGTTATGCTTTTGTATAATGCAAATGAATTTATGATTAAAAAAAAATAAAATAGTTGACTAAGTACACTTAAATTTTTTAATGATCAAAATGTTTGACAAGATCCACCCCATCCTCTTTTTACTATTAAATTCATTAAACCACAAAATTAATTGGAGAGGGAATATATATTTATATCCATATTTTTAATTTAATTACTCTTTATTTCCTTTTTTTTTTCTTTACTATTTTTACAAATAAAATGAAAAAAAAAAGAAGATAATTTATATATTTGGAATTTCCATCCTATTTAATTGCTCATTAAATCCGAATAAATTTGAAGAAATATTAATAGGTGCACTAGGAGGTTACAAAATCGTTATAAAAATTTTAAAAAAATAATGGATTTATTATGACAATAAATATTTTGTCCAAATCTAGGTAAATAGTTTATTTTATTACCAAATGAAAATTAATTTTTTCCACGTGTCATCTTGTGGAAGCGAGTATGAATAGATTCGAGTATGAAAATGTTGGGAAAAGGAAATGAGGCCAATAGCTTTCCCTCGTTTTGTAAATTCAAATTTGAAAAAAAACGACTCATCAACTTTCTCCTCTACACTGATTGCATAAATCCCAACTGGGAAACAAAAAAATTTTACAACCCCACAAGAAAATTTGAAAGAAAAGCAATACCCAAAAAGAAAGAATCGATTTTTGTGCGTTGTTGGGGCCTTTTGGTGGTTTGGGTTTTAGGGGGGGTGGGGTTTCTTCGTTTTGGCTGGTGTGACGATCATCAATGATATGTGCTCTCAGTTAAGGCGTGAATTAGGGTTTCTTTGCAGGTGTTTCATTGGGTTTCTTGATCGATCGGTTTCGAGTGCAATGGGTTGCTTCTTTGATTGCTTCAAAGTCAGAGACGAACGCCATCGATCTCGAGGGCACTTTGTTTCTGATCCTTCTTGTTCCAAATACAGGGTGGGTTTTCAATCTTCGTCTTCCTTCCTTTTTGAACTTTGTAATCACTTCGTTTGATTCGAGTTTGGAGAAATGAAATGAAATCGGAAGTTTATTCCCCTGTTTCTTTTGAAGATTCTGTTCTGATTCTGTTTTTTTTTTAAACCTTTTCTTTTATGTGCTTTTTCTTTGTATCGCGAGGTTCTTCCTCCTCCATTCTGATGTTGTTAGGGCTTATGTAGTTTCGATCTGCTTGTTTCACTTAATAAAGTAGCTGATTTGGCTTTGGTTGGAAATAAAGAGATTCTACTGTTCTTTTTTATCTTTTTTAGTTTACTTTGTGTCTGAGGGAATCAGGGAAATGGATAAATGGCTTTTTGATCACTTCTTGCTTTCAATTTCATGCTGCAGGCGCCTGTGGTAGCTCGAAATCATTTATCAACTCTTTTCCTCTCTGAAGGTATATTCTAATCTGCGGATTCTTACTTCCTTGTATGTTTTCTTTTGTTTTATTTATATGTTTTTGTTTTGTTCTATGAAAGAAAATGAAGATTCTCCTAGGAGGGATTCAGGTTCCAAGTCTATTGGATCTCCAAGGTACATCAAGGAGTTGAAGGATGAGGTATGCAGCCTTCAATTACATTGTATGCTGATTTTGATGACAATCGCTGGATTTCAGTATGTAATTAGTTGGGAAATGAAAGGCATGAACTAGAATGAGCTTCTCTGCGTTCAACTTGCAAACAGAACTTAATGATTCAAAGCTCTTAATCATTTGTTGAAGATAAATGATAAGAGTGGAGATAATTGATATGGACATTAACCAGTTGTTATGGACATTAATTTGTAGGCCAAATTTCTTAAGGCTTGTGGAACTATAGTGGAGACCCCAACTGAAATTCGTAAAGCGTCTAGCAAGCTTTTGGGTTCCCCTCATGATAACAGAGCTTTGGAGCTTTTGAAATACGAGTCACTTCCAAATGCATCCCCTGAAACACACCCAGATTTTCCTCGTACACCTGTTAAACATATGGAAGAGTGGCGAAATCAGTCAGGTTCTGCTGAACGTACACCTAGCAGGTTGTAATATATATCTGACACAACATATTTCTAATGATTATCCATGAACGTTCAGCTATCTAAACAAGAACTGATGAACCCTGAATACTTTTGATAGGAAAAATGTGCAATTTGGTTGAATATATTGGCTTTTTTGGTCAAGATAGTATGCTGTTTATCATCTGATCTTTAAATATTGTGATTACATTACTCTAACTAAACTTGGTACTACTTGTCTCACATTATGGAGCTTGTTGATATTACAGTTGTACTACCAGTGAACAGAATCCTCAAAGAATCTCTGCTTACGCCATTGAAGGCAGTGAAACTGGAAGTGTTATTACCTCTATAGCTGCTCTTAACAGTCCTGATAATGTAATGACTACATGCCAGAGTAAATCCGTACGTTTTGAATGTGATATAAACGAATCTCCCAGGCGAAGTTCATCTGGAAGTGGAAGAGAAAAAGTAAATGTGTTCAAGTCATCACCTCATCCAACACCTCTACAGCTATCAGACGAAATGCAGACTCCTGGAACAGTTTTTCCAGAAAGCTTGGATCATAGAAAAGCAAGAATCAGGTCTCATTTCGTTTATTCAGTTACGAACACGATTGAGAGTGCTGCTCAATTGAAGGCACTGAAGGAAGAAGAATCTAACCTGGAAGAAGAATCTATTCAAGAGCTTGAAATGATGACACCTATGCCAGAAAGGAATGTGAAGGCTAATACACATGAGAAGGACTTGATGGTGGAGGCAAGCTTGTCTGCTTGGTTGAAGCCTACTCGTGATGAGGAGGGTAAGAAATGTGTGGCTGCAGATGGGCCAATTCGTGGTGGAAGAAGTGCAGGGGACAGGCCAATCATAGGGTTGGTTGCTGCTCATTGGAATGAGGAGGAACCTGCTCAAGTCTCGCCCAAGGAATGGGATGGAAATGGAATCCCAAATTCGACCAATAAGTACAAGGAGGTAAGTTCTTTATTGTTCTTTGAAATTTTCCTTTATTTGAATGGTGAGTTGACAGATTGTTTTCTTGTTTGCAGGATCAGAAAGTGAGTTGGCATGCGACACCATTTGAGGAAAGGCTAGAGAAGGCGCTGTCAGAAGAAAGCATAGTTACAAGGTATGCCTACTCTCTGTCTTGCTGTCTTCCATGCTTTTGTTCTAGCCTCATGGTACTAATGGATTTGATACCTCAAGTAGAATGTATTAGAATAGAATTGCTCGGAAATTAGATGTCTTAGCAAAATGGAAAACAGTGAGTGTGGGGCACAGAAAGTATTTTTCTTACGAGAAAGGAAAGGGGAACGAAACATTTCTTATAAGAGTGTGGAAACTTCTCCCTAGTAGATGCGTTTTAAAAAACCATGAGACTGATGGAGATACGTAATGGGCCAAAGCGGACAATGATCTGTTAACGGCGGGCTTGAGCTATTATAAATGCTATCAGAGCTAGACACCAGACAGTGTGCCTGCAAGGATGCTAGGTCCGCAAATGGGGTGAATTGTGAGATCCCACATCGGTTGGGAAGGGGAACGAAGCATTTCTTATAAGGGTGTGGAAAACTCTCCCAAACCGTTAGGCTGACAGCAATACGTAATAGGCCAAAGTAGACAATATCTATTAGCGATGAGCTTGAAGTATGTTTCGTTAAGCATGTATTTAATAACAACCAACAGTCGTGATTCTTAGCAAATTTTATCAAACTGTTTGAAATCTTTTATTCTGCCTTCTGTTGATGATTATGCAGGAAGAATTTCGAAGGAAAGCTTGTAGCTTTTGATGAAGAAGATGATACAGCACTCTCACGGCTGCAATCTTCAATCCAACCCAGTTCAGTGGTATCATACTGATAAAACTAGTACACATTCTTTTACGGCCGTGTGATCCAATCATATTGAGTGGTACCTTCATCCTGTAATTCATATTTTGAAAGTGCTATCATCGTATCTCATGTCAGTTGAGAGTTTTCTACAACGAAATGGAACTAGGAAGAAGTGGCTGAATGTTTCACAGTTTACCTTTTTTGTAAAAAGAAATACTTGCGTTATGCAGCAGCCTTTGCAACTTCTTGTTTATGGGTTTGAGCTTGTAAACCTTCTTTGATAATTGACGATGAATTGACTCGGTGCTTATAAACTAAATTTGAAATCTTATAGAAAAATTGAAGTTGGCCCTTCAAAAGCAAGGATCATATCTTTTGAATTGTTTTGATTTCTAACTAAATCTGAAATATTATAGAAAATGTTGTGTAGAAAATTCAGATGGCATCCCAGTGAGTAATTTGGGAGGAGATTCCACAAGATTGAAGCTGACCATCAATAGAGACACTCAGAATCAATGTTCTTCGTTCTCTAGATTTACATCTACAGGCTCTCTACACAAAAGTATAAATCATTGATCAATTGGCTCACACAACAGAACACATTCCGTTAAAACTTAAGCATCTAAACTCCAAGAAATGTACACTCACAAACATCAGACCAGTCAGTCAAATAATTGAATATTACTCCCACAGAAAAATAATGCAAAAGATAGAGTTCGCATTTTTCTCAACTAGATGTGGTGTATGCTAATCTGACATGCATTTTAGGTTCTGTATTATGTTGAATTTAAGGCTGATTCGAAGAGCTCACATCTTGCTCATGCTGGCTGCTGACTGGTTGGCTAACAACAGTAATATCCAAGCTGCTTCCTTCAGTTTCTGCAGCGATTTCTCTAACATCAGCGATTCTTGATTCTGTTGTCTGAATATCACTCCATTCCCCATCTCCAATTGGGCGTAGGTTGACCTCACCAGAGGCTGGTATCGCTCTTGAGTCGCTCAAGCATGCTTTATCCACATTATCGTCTGACGAGTCAACATGCTTCGTTAGCAGAGAATTATCGTTACCTGGGCAAGACTCCATCTTCTCCTCAAAAACTTGTATATGTTGTCTGTGAGGCGGACAAAAAATAAAATCACATTAAAGTTTACTAGCCATAAAAGGTCGCATCAAATGAATCCTTTCAAATCAAGCTAGTAAAACTTAAAGATGATGCATTTTCAACAAGAAAACTTAAGATACAGTATTGATCGATGCTGAGTTGAGAGAAGACAAAACTCTATTTATAGTCTTTAAGGGTGGTCTGCTAACAACTTTGTTTTTCTTATCTACTTCAGAAAACACTCAGGAAAAGTCAGTCGAATTCCCAAAAAAAAAAAAAAGTTCTTAAAATATTTTTTAAAGCAAAACAAAAAGTCAACTACAGTGTGTATATGTATATATTTCTTTTCTTTTTTCCCTAAAAAATGCAAAAGTAAAATCATTGATTTTAAAGAGGTTCAAAATAATTTTGGATCTATTACCCAGACAAATAATGGTTAAATAATGTAACTATATAATGTGTAAAAAGGCGAAAATTGATCAACAGGGTAATAGCTCCCATGAAAGAGAGGACGTTGTAAATTTAACAGATAGCAAAAGAGTAACACGTGCAACTTAATCAATCAAACAGCTATGGCGAGGGAAAAGACAACTGCATCCAAGTAAGAAACTCTAGAAGGGGTAAAGATGATAAACCTCTGAATTTGTGCTTGTAGCCTATTTATATATGCCATAAGCTCCTGCTTCTCCTGCAAAGCAGCTAACTCCTTCTGTTTAGCCTCCTTTATTCTTGCTTCAGCATCTGCTTCTGCAACCCTGATTTTCTCCTCCCCTCTCACAACAGCACCTTCTAGAATCACAACCTGCTCTCTAGCTTTTGCAAGCTCAGATCGCCACATAACAGCTTCCTGATTAGCAGCATCTCTTTGCTTTTTCAACTGATCTCTTTCTCTACTCATTTCAATAAATTTTGCTTCATACTCTTTGAGCTGGAAGTGGAAGTGGAAGTGGAAGTCATAAACATAACTTAAATAGAACATATATCAAGGAAGCCATAACGACAGATATGGCACAGGCCCTTCTGTGAATTCTAATTAAGTGTCATATAATAAAGAAAGCAGTACCTTCAACATGGATGCATCCAGTTGCTTCTCAGAATCTTCTTTTATACGTTGAATTTCTGCACAAACAATTTTCCTTTGTTTATCCATCATATGGGCTGCAGATGCAGCAGCCTCTGCAGCTTCAGCTGTCTCAGATAATTTTTCAGCAATATCATTTATTGTTGAATCTCGTGCACGAAGATCACGAGCCATATTCCGTAGTTCCTCATCCTTAACTCGTAGTGTTTCCTGAATAAATACGGAGATAAACAACTTAATGAAATGCCAGAAGGCCTACAGCATACTACATTTGTTGTTCATCATGTCTCCAGGAATTCAGCCTCATACATGGAGTAGCAGTCTTGCACAACCAACATGATCCAAAACGAGGGTTCTATGTTCAAGACCTACATAGTTTTTGTTGTGGAAATGAAAACTTTCCTATAACAAGAAAGAAGTGTAGTCTAAAGCCTAGCATCTAATTCAGATAATTATATATTGAATTGTCTGCCTGTATATATAACAAAAAAAAGGCATCTACCAAAAGCAGGCCAAGAAGAACAGCCTACGAGCCAAGGGTAGAGGAAACCCCACCAAATAACTACAAAAGAAGGGTCTTCCGGTCCTAGATAATCATCAACTGCTTGTACTTACAAAATAACATATTATGGTTTGAACACCAAAAGACATGCCGTACACTAATGATATTATCACCGTAAATAATATATATTCCCACTGGTTATACCTGAGTCCTACGCTAATCCAGAAAGAACGAGACCAAAATAAAATATCCACATTTAAAAACCGCTCTTTAAAAATAGAGAAGAAACAATCAAAATAAATAAATAAATGAACATAGGAAGGGGAAGATTCTAGCATATTCCAACCACTGATAAACTCAACATTTTTTAAGTTATACGGATAGAAACCTAAATTATATGAAGGTTCATCCACCTCCAGAATTTGACATAGGACCACATATTGACCATCAAATAAATGGCAGATGGTAGAACATTAAAGTGCAACAAATCAATTCAGAATCTGAAGTCGTCGTGTCAGAAGAGCACAAGGCTGGAACAAGAAAGCGAACAACTTAAAAAAAATGAAGCATTTCACCCCATGAGCTAAACTAACGTGCAAAAGCA
Source organism: Cucurbita pepo subsp. pepo (assembly GCF_002806865.2). Taxonomy (NCBI): domain Eukaryota; kingdom Viridiplantae; phylum Streptophyta; class Magnoliopsida; order Cucurbitales; family Cucurbitaceae; genus Cucurbita; species Cucurbita pepo. Next base: position 3,282,871 of record NC_036638.1, read on the forward strand.
GAGCTCAGTATGGAGAAAATGTTAGACATGCATTTCAAATATGGTCAGATGCTTTACCTTCATAATCGCTAAATCATCCATTGGGCCATCAGTTGTTTTATTTGCGATGATTCCCAGAGTATTTCTTAAAGAAATCTGCATTGCTCTTTCAATTTCTTTGGAACTTTCCTGGGCGGTTGAATTGGCAGCAGCAACTACTGTGGCTACTGTTCCTAATTTTGCAGAGCCATTGCCACTCAAGGAATTTACAGCTTCTTTATGGGCCTTAAGGACCAACTGGGTTGCACTGATTGGAGAAGGTGAAAAAAAATAATATTAAGACACTGTATCAGCCATACTATGAATCTAAGGAAAAAATAGCAAAATTATTAAATTGCTTCCTTATATAAGACGAATCATCATAGAATACAAGCCCACCATGGGGAGTCATCAAACAATGTTCAGAAAAGCCTTCCGGTTGAAATGGTGTTCTCATAAAAACTGAAAGCAGACTGTATTACAGCTGCTATTCAGTAATTTGCTCAAAAGGCTAAAGTTCTTTGGGGGAATGCTATTAAAGCTTTTTTATGAGAGCTTTAGGTGGAAAGAGACAAAAGAATCTTCACGACACTTCTAGAAGAGTTTGTGACTTTTGGGATCTTAAGGGGTTTCTTGCTCCTTTTTTACACACTCATAGACCCTGTTTTACTTTTTCTGATGAGGGTGCAATGTTAAAAGCTCCTTGGTGGCCGGGAGATTTCTCATCTTCCTGTTTTGTATTTGATTGTAGAGGGAATATATTGGGTTCTTATTAAAAGAAAAATATTTTAATTAAATGAAGAAAAGGAAATTGATGTTTAAAAAATTCAAGAATGCAACCACTTCCAGGTTATACATCGGTTAGTTTGCAATTCTATAACTATGCACTAATAAATGATGGTTGGTACTTTAGTTTTCCGTTTCTTTATAGAGGATAACAGATAACTTATCTTCTTTTTCTGCAATTTTCGTTTATCCATAAAATCTCAGATACTCCAATGGAGGTTAAGAAACTATAATTTTATGTATGAACTTACAGACATGATAATATTAGGCATGAAAAGGTATAGAACTAAATGTGCTTTATGTGGGTTCATAAAGATGAAGCACAAAGAATATCACTGATATGAGGCATGTTTGAATGACATACTGCAAGGTAGACACCCAAGCTCTAGCTGCACCAGGAGTCTCTGCACAGAGGAAGTAATCTTGTTTCTGGGGTGTGCCGATATCTGAAGGCATAGTTAAGAAGTTTGCAACTGTAGTAAACCAGTTCAGACATAACTTTGATTTAAATTGTCAATAATAACACTTGAGTAAATATTTTCCCCAATTTGCGACAAAATAAAGTAGGAAAACAATGAGGATACAGATACAGCAACCATCATACTTTGGTAGCCCACTAGAAAAAAAAAAATGAAGAGAAAAGATAAATTAGTAATTATCAAAGCCATGATGAATCAAGCAAAATACTAGATGAAATTTATAATTGACCTTTAAGAATCAAACTTACTGGAAATTCACAGGAGAAACAGTAATATTGCTATTTGCATCAAATATAATAGTTCCTTTGATAGTTGCCTCGTTTCTCCTAATTCTATGTAGAAGTTGCAAAAGGAAGGAGAAAAAAGTATGAGTTATTTCGAATATCGTATAATAAATTGAACCAAGCAGGAGAGAAGAAAAAAAAAATGTGTAAATATTGGAAATGTGGTTACTTGTACTCCATTTTCCCTGTTGTTGGGTCCAAAATAACCCATCGCTCATTCCATTTCCTCAACTGTGAAAATCGAAATAGAGAACGTCAGATTATCTAGGATGGAGGCTCTTTGCAACTGGAATGAAGTCTAAGAATAAAAAGATGCAGAAAATAGAAGCTTGATCTTTAAATGTGAGCGTAATACTACATTAGAGCACCATAAAACAATCTGAGAATATTAGGACGTCAACGGCCATACTCATAAACAAAAATTTGCAGACAGCTAAAGCATGAAAATCGGTGTATCTCACATTTCTCGTCCTTGAAATACAAATACCGACCCCCTATTATCTTAATGAGTTTCATGAACATTAGAGTAATTAATATAGTCTTGAAACATTGCTAAAGACAGCCTAATTTCCCCACCAAAAGACATGCTTCATGGGAAAAATATGAAAATCCCATTAGAAATGGAAAATCAACACCAAAAGAGTTATCAAGGTAAGTTTCCTTATCTTGACTATGACAAGCGAACTTCAGCTATTGGAGCCACCCAGGTCACATAGGAAAGGGGGGAGGAATGAACAGAAAGAAAGAAAATTTCTCTCAAATCTATAGAATACACAAAACTATCCCACTTTGCCAAACAAAATTCACGAGCAATTGCTGGGCAATTTAGACACCGAAAATTCGACGAGACAGATTCAAATGGAAGCACCAAAGCCAGCGAAATTCAACAGTGAACATCAATTCAAAACAACAAGAGAGAAATAGAGAGTTAAAATTCGTGAATTAATGATCGTACTGTTTCAGATCGCTTGAGAAGAGGACCCTGCAACAAATTCCGACCAGAACCAGAGGCCAGCTGCCGCTTGATCTTTTCCAAGCTGTTCCCGGCATCTTCCGGTCTCTGCACCAACAAGAATCATAAATTCAAATCAAGTTGAGCCTACAAACATGGACCCCAGAAAATCATACACCGAAAAAACGAAGAAACGCACCGGAATTACGCCATTAGAGGCCATTTTGGATCAAAAAGGGGGCGGCCGAGCTACCAAAGATCGAGCAGTACCCTATCGGAGGGAATTCAACCTGCGATCCTCTGAATTCTTCGATCGAGATTTTCTCGGAACGTTTCTTCTTCTTAGGTTTGCTTCCTGCAGTTTCAGTTGGGACTGTTGGCCATTGAGAGTCAATTTTATTCATGAAATAAAAGAATCTTTCCTTTCCTTTTTTCCCTAAAAATTCTGTAATGTTTTACACAAAATAATTTTCCTAAGTTCCACTAATTATTTTCATTGTATCTTTAACCGCCAATAATTAACATATCTATCTTTTTTCTCTTATTCATACTAAATAAAAAATAGAAGCTGATTATTTATTTATTTTGGTACAAATAGACCCGTGATAGAGATGTTCATAGGGATGGAGCAGAAATAGAGAAGCTTTCTCGAGTCCTTGTTCCGACCTCCTATTTCAATATTTACCCTGCAATATTCTCTATTTATATTTACGAGAAAGAAGATTCACAAAAGAAAATTTATGAAAATTAGGTCGTCCAAATTTTTTTTTTCTCCTATCTTTTTACATATTTTAAAATATATATTAATAAAAAAAAAAATCAATGGATAATTTCTATTTTCAATATAATTTTTATTTCAAAAAAATATAAACATGCTAATAAGTCCAATAATATTGGGAAGGAACAGTAGAGGGCTAGTAGCGACTCATAAATCCAATAATATTAGAAAGGAACAGGAGCATGTTAGTTGAACACGAGGGCTAGTAGCGACTCATAAATCCAATAATATTAGAAAGGAAGAGGAGCATGTTAGTTGAACACGACTCTCCACAATGGTATGATATTGTCCACTTTGAGTCTAAGCTCTTATGGCTTTGTTTTGGACTTCCCCAAAAGACTTCATACAAATGGAGGTAGTATTATTTGATTATAAATGATCCTTCTCGTCCTCTAACATCTCCCCTTAATCAAGGCTCGACTCCTTTGGAGTCTTAGTCATTTTTTACTGCTTCGTTTGTATTGGGAACAACGCCAATAATATTGTTTGAATGGAGCAGGTAGGGGGGAGTTGGAGTTTGAAGTTAAACCGATTCGTCACCTTGCTCAAGAACTCAACAAAAATGGTCACAAGCACAAAAAAAGATAGAGACTGAAGAGTGCGTGCAAGGGCAGCAAAGAGATGATGATGATGATGATGATTAAAAGGAAAATTCAGAGGGCAGCATGTTGATTTAAAAGAAACACCCATTATTGTGAACCAATTCTTCAACAATGCTGCAATCATACAACTCCTGCAGCAACAAGATTATAGACTATAAAAAACCATCCTCTCTCGCACATCAGAAAGGGCTAAAATTTCTAAAATATCTCATGACCTCAAATTAAAACATGTAATAAACCCAGTTAATAAGTAGTAGCTGATGTCCTTCCTTCATGGTACCGTCCCTCCTCTACTGGTATCGCTGGGAGAACTCCCTCACAAGCTTGTCCATGAACTGGCATTTCTTGTCAAATCCCCACCCTGGGTTGCTCTGCAAATACAAGTAAGAAGTGTTCACGATCCACAAAAGAATCTCTCAACTACACAAACTTAGTGTTCTTGCACTCCCAAGAACAATGTACTTGGGGGATACAGTTTACCAAGCATAGTGTACGAGCATTTCTACAATTTTTTCTATCTTTTCGAAAACGTAATTCAGAATAAAACGTCCTCTATTAAGATGGTTTCACTAACCTGCAAAGAAAGAACTGCACGATTGGTGAACTTCTTTACGGAATTAGGTGCACTTTGTGGAAGTGTTTTTGCAACTCTTTCCAGCTCCCCTTGTTGCTGCTTTGCAGTTACTCTATCTGGTCCACTGTACGAGTCAACTATCTCCTTCAGCAACGGAACCCTCTGCATGGTTTCTTCCACAATTTCCTTGTACATCCAAACCAAAAGGTTAGAACGTCGATATATGGAGCGCATCAATATAAGGCAAAGGCATCATTAACAAAATTAAAGTGATTGTTCAAGAAGGCTAGAATACAAGTACCACACAAGACACAAATATAAATGACCACAGCTAACCAGCAAATAAGGAGAGTAAACAGGGGATATCAGAAGTTTCTGTTCCTCAATCGGACCATGACCACAACTAACCCGCCAATAATGAGAATAAATAGGTGACCTACTAAGGACGACACCATCCACTAGCACAAGAAGAGGGAATAAAGTCTCCCGCCCAATCTCAGTGGAGGCAAAAATCCACTCCTAGGCTCACCGTTTAAGAAACCTAATGCAGTTCCACACCCAAGATCTCCACTTGAACCCAAACATTTCATTCAAGCCTAATTCTCCACCAAAATGCTATATAGTAAACCCATCTGGGCCAAGTATACTGTTTTTTTTTCTTTATTTTAATAATTAACGGCTATGATTAAACTTTTATTTTGATAAATATTTTCAACTATGAATGAATTTTTCATATTTTGTATTAATCTCCTTTCCATGCAAGAGACTCAACAACACTTGTTTCTTTTAAAGCTTGCAATTCTATGGGAACAAAAAAATACTAGAATTACCCTTCCTATCCCACCCTTTGCTTTTTTGCCTCCTCCTACATTCGTTCTCTCTTCCCAACAACTCCCCAAATTGCACTTCTACTTCAACCTGCTCTACCGTCAAGTACGTACTGAGAAGTCTTGGATGATTCATGAATCATGCCAGCAGAGTCTTCTCCCAGTTAACGTTGTGTAAACCACCATTATCTTTCGAGCTTTTCCAAAAGAAGTCTCGAATGAGTTTGGTTGACATGGAAACACATAGGATATTAAGTTCTAGATAGGTGACCAAACCATTCTCTTATTTTCCCAAGACCCTTACAGGACTAGGTCAATCCATGATGGTTCGGATTCAAATACTAGTAATATCAAACAGATTGCTTGGAGCTATAGAATCCATGGTAGAGAATAATAACATATCATTCATAAATTTTGGAGATAGTACAAACCAAAAGTATCCTAATCTAAACTACCCAAACGCTTGATCCTATCCAACACCTCATGTTCCCTAAACTAAGGGTCTCTAAATAAATTATTGTTGCAATCCTTTAAATCTGACTAGAGCGAGGTAATTTGCACATTGTGAACCAAAATCCAAACTGATTCCTATTCATATTGACACTCCATCCAATAGAATAAGAAAAGGATGATTTAAAGAATGAATATTTAACCTAAAAGGAAATGGACCCTAGGAAGTGGGATCCAAACCCAAACAAATAGAACATTGACTAGAAGTGAATCAGTCTAACCTCTTCAAAACCAGACAACCACTCTCCTAACAACAACAAGAGAATGTATCCGATCTACAGTACACCACCCTTATACACATGTCAGACCCATAAACCAAAACAATGCTTTGGTTACTATTTTACCACTTTGTCTACTAAAGTAACATTGTCACGACTCGCATGGTTAAACAGCAGAATGTGATCAAAATACAATACTAACATTAACTAAAGTCGTTGGTCATCTTGAGCAGAGTTAACACCATGCCTCACCATTTCTATTGAACTACTTTCATTTTTCTAAATAAAAGCTGATTTTCTTTTTTCTAGAGTAATAAAAGTAATCAGTAGAAACTACAACCAGAATATTTAATCAACCTGTCTTTCAATCCTTCATTGCGAGTAACCAACCCAAGTTCACATTAGTAGGCAAACTTTTAGACGTTATCACAATATTTATTAATTAAAAAATTGCATAATTAGCCAATTTGGATATGTTTGTTCTTAAAAGCATATATGCAATGCAGTAAAACGCCCCCCTATAAATATCCCTAAGCAAACTTATTGATGCAATCTCAAAAATGTCATCTAAAAAACACCCATATAGAAGTAAAAGCCAAGGAAAACGCAATTAAGTAGAAACAAATAATATAAATAATCTCTATAATTTGTCGCACTTCTGCATCTCTACATGTATAAGATAAATAACATCTATAATAGCAGATCCTGGAAAAACAAAATGTAAATGAAGTATAGTGGATGTTCTCATCAATGCTCAGAACCCACAAAAATAACTCATATAAACACTTCACTCAAAGGCCAAGCACAAATTATCAAGTAGAGAAGACCCAAGAACAAAGGAACGAAAACATGGAGACTTCGTAACAGAGAAAGATACCTCCCACTCTTCGTGGCTTCGGATGCCTTCGTACGCCATTAAGAAAGGTTTCATTTTCTCAAGTGCATCCCGAAGAGGAATAGGTGGGTTCTCATCAATATCAGGGTTACTTTCAAAATCTCCCATCAAGTACTCCGGCTCACACTCTATCTGCCATAAAAAAAAAAAAAAAATCAACACCATGTGATAATCCGATCTATAAATTCCGCAAGATAAATTGAACAGAGTCAGATTTCTATTAGTTCAACCAAACACACTCAACTTATCACCCTATCACAAACAACAAAAACGGTGCATTTTCAAACCATGCCAAAACAGTTGAGAGCTAATCCTTATAGGCAATTATCTTTATGTCCTCGGGGAAGGAAAACAGATACAAAAATGATACAGGGAGTGCTCACCATATAATTCGTATCCATCGCCTCCACATACCCTTCCTCCAGTGGCGAAGGCAGCACTCTACCACTCATCTCTTCAAACCCTTCAACCAGTTGGTTCATATGTTCAGTCCCAATCCTCTTCGCTAGCTTCTCACCATCTGCATTGTCGCCTAAGTAAAGCCCTGATGCATATCCATCCTCCATATCTTGACCCCTTCCTCTCTGCCCTCTCTCCCCAGTTCTAAATGCTCCCCTTCCTCTCCCTCTGAACCTTCCTCCTCTGCCCCGGAATCCGCCTCTCCCTCTACCTCCACCATCTTCACCATCAGGCCCGCCTCTTGACATCATCCTACCTGTGTTCCTCACAGATTCATCACGGCTTATTCTAGGGCCGCCGCCACTACCCCTTCCAGGCCCATAACCTCCACGGCCACCCGCCTCTTGTCTAGGTCTGAGGTGACGATTCTCCTGCTTTGGTTGAGATTCCGGGATTGGTTGCTTCATGGGCTTTCCTCGTCCAGCGCCGGATAACACAGAAAGGAAACTATCAGGCAAATTTCTCTCCCCCGCATCCCCGCCTAACGCACCAGGTCGGGCACTTCCAGCTGAGTCGCCCGCATTATCCTTGGAGAAAAACACAGGTTTCTTACGCTCCGAATCCGACCCGTTCGATGAACGCGATTCAGGAGGGGACCGAATCGGTTGTGAACCATCACCTCTTCCTCGACCAGCAGACGATGACTTAACAGAGGGCGTAAAGGAAGAGAGAGACGGAAGAATTGAGGAGGAAGGACTAGGTTTACCACGGCCATGTCCAAGCCCAGAAGTACCACGAGAATCTACAGATTCATGTTTAGACTCATTTGAATCTTCCTGACCCGGAACTCGAGAAGAGAAATCAAAGGGTCCACCATGAGTGGGAGAGCCACCTCGACCTCGACCTTGGCCATGACCACCTGAAGAAGAAGAAGAAGAAGAAGAAAATGGTACAAAGCCTAGTTTGTTGGCATTGGATAGAAATGAAAGACCTGGAACCTTTCTTCCGATTGATCTACTCATTTATGCTTGCGAGAAAATGGGAAGGAACAGATTTGAAGACTGGTTGATGAAGTGAAACGGCGGTGAGCAGAAAAAGGGTTTAAGATCAGGATTTAGCAGCGCCGGTAGTGACATCCGTTTAAAGCTCAGGTGTCTCCTTCGCCAACAAAAAACTCTCCATGTTCGTAATTAGGGCGCTAAAGTGGGGAAAACCATGGTAGTATATATAGATTACAAACTACAATTTACACCAACATTTACTACAATTTTGACACACTGATTTAAAAATTTGAGCTTTTTTTTTCCAATACCTTTTCTTCTAAAATTAGGGTTTTCTCCCCCACTTCTTTATCAGTTTTTTATTGTTAGAGAACCATAAATCAATTTAATTTATAAAACTTTTATTTAGTTTAACTCATCTTAATTAAATACCAATTTTCGAAATACCAATTTTTAATCGAATTCATGAAATTCAATTTTTAATCGGATTCATGAAATTTTTATTTATTTAATCAAATAAGACTTGAATAGTATGAGTTCATAGGTTGTAAAGACATATTTTCAAATGGTTAAAAATTGTGATCCCCAAATGATCCTTACGAACCGAAGAAAAATGCTCCTTAACTAACGTTCTTTAACCTGAAAATGAGAGAGCAACTTGAATCTCTAACTCTCAAAAACGTTGTTGGATTAAATTTATCAAATTTGAAACTATCATCCAATGCTTGAAAGGAATTCATAGTGATCTGAAGTACAGAAAACATAAAGAAAAGAAAAGAATCATCTTACCAAGCATTTATGACTCAATTGTTTGGATAATAATGTTGTTGTTCATGATGGCATGCTACAAGCTAATGTGAAAAAAAACAGACCAAAATTTCCTCCACCTTACAGCACCAAAGCACTGGTGTTGTACACAAGAAGGCCACCCAAGGTCACTGCCCAACTGATCTATACAATGTATACGTACCTTCGACCGTTGAACTATGTTTATGTTAATCTCGACGTTTCTCTCTAAATGCACCAAAAACCTGTAATGATATATTAAAACTAACTATTATAAATAGCTAACAATCTTTTGGAACTTGGACGCAGCAGCCAAGCCACTAAGAATGGCCCCTTCAACGTTGGGGCTAACACAAAAATCTCCACAGATGGCCACACGCTTGCTTCCATCCCAAAGGCACTTTTCCTCTCCGGCAATGCTTGCTCCTGGAAAAGCACTTCCCCTGCAAAAAGCCCCCCCCCC